>NC_083780.1:7166313-7368813 GCF_015708825.2 Lethenteron reissneri
ACACTCTGCGAAGGCTATACGGGGGATCTTTGTCTTTGTACGGAGCAGTGGTTCGCTCAGAGCACCGCAGTGGCTATGTCCCAAGTTCACACCCGGTTACGGGTGACGTTACTGGCACAGCGGTATCTGAATATGTTTCATGTAAAGAGTCACAGATTGTGAAAAAAATACAAGAATGAGGTTTTACCCTGCCTGGCAATAAAACAGGAGTTGTGTTAAGATGTTCAAACGCCAAAGAGAAACTTTAGCAAGGACTCAAGTTCACATTAACCACAAACAAACACGCTCTGGCAATATATTATGGCATTGTCTTTGAAACTGATTGGTCTACACCAGAGACAGCTTTCTGTAGAGCCCAGTCTCACGATCAGTGTTAGACCACAAAGCACTAAAAGTCGAACAGTACAAGCTCGGGGTAGAGCAGCTACACAATGGGACCTCTTCTGCCAGTATCAAAGTGTGACAAAATAAGAAATAGGCTTTACCCTGTCTGACAACAAAACACTTGTGTCTACATTTTAAGCTTTCGTGACTGCAAGGATTCATACTCTTAGGTTTTTTTCGGTAAAGTCACGTAGGTAAGAAAAATAATTTAATTATTTAAAATAATAGAAATAAAATAATGAATCACGACGGCTGTGTTAAGATTCTTGGTTCTTTCGGTAAAGTCACGTAGAAGGGAAGTAATAAAATAATAAAATAAAACATAATAAAATAATTCTCACGACGTTTCGAAGAATTCTTCACCTGAGGACGGCTGCTTGCGTTGTGGCCGAAACGTCGTGAGAATTATTTTATTATTTTATTTTATTATTTTATTACTTCCCTTCTACGTGACTTTACCGAAAGAACCAAGAAGATGAATCCTTGCAGTCACGAAAGCTTAAAATCTAGACTTGTGTTAAGATGTTCAGTCGCAGAGTGTGGATCGGCACTGACCACTCCCAGGTGGACGTGTTTGCGAGGATGTGACGGAGAAGACGACGAAGAGAAGGTGGTGGTGTGATGGTGATGGTGGAAGAGGATGGGGGGTGGTGGGGAGATTGTAGGGGTCAGGGCCCAGCAGTGTCCTGTTTCCGTTGTTGTCCTGCGCTCCACTCCAAACACAGAGCGAGCGCTGGGCGAGAGAGAGTCGGCCGCGCGGTCACGGGCGAGGCACCAACACTCCGTTAGCGGGGGCTCATCCCTCGCTCCATCCCTCCCCTGCTCCATCCCTCACCCCATCCCTCCCCAGCTCCCTCCCTCCCTCGATCCCATCCCTCTCTTTTTTTACGAGCAAATGAAACAAGAAGATGCTCGGTGTAGTCGGCACTTTGGTTCGTTCATCATTTAGTTTTTTTTTTGTTTTTTTCAATGCTTTGCTTATGTGCCCCCCCCCCCCCTTTTTTAATGAAAGATTTTACAAAAGATTTCAAGCTCTGCTCTCCTTCTTACCATTCCTCTCCTCTCTCTTTATCCCCCCCCCCTCTCTACCCCTCTCTTCCTACTCTATGTCTATGATCCCCCTGTTTTCTATGTAACATATTTGTCCCATCCCTCCCTCGTCCCATCCCTCCCTCGCTCCATCCCCACCCAATCCCTCTTTCGCTCCATCCCTCCCCAGCTCCCTCCATCCCTCGTCCCATCCCTCGCTCGTCCCATCCCTCTCCCCCCTTCTCCTTCCTAAATATCTTGGGCCCATCAACATTGGAGACCATCGCGGATTTAGAATTCCCGCCGGAGGCAGCGGCGCACTTCTGTAACACGCCAAAATCATCCTGGCGAGGGGTTGTGGATGAAACAATAGAAAATCCGATAATTGTTTTTTTTACCATTCTATCTGGCAACAAAACTGACACATTTTTTTACAAGGAGTCATGTTTGCATAGACCACAATACCTGCAGCCATAATGCAAACTCTTTGAGTTGTGCACCTTTTGGCGTCATCTGGTCCAACCCATGTGAGACTAGGCTCTAAGGAAAGCTGTCTCGGGTGTGGACCAATCAACTTCAAGGACAATGCATATATTATCAGAGTTATGTTTTTTGTTTGCATTATGACTGCAGGTATTGTGGTCAATGCAAACATGACTCTTTTGAGGGGTTGGGGGGGGGTCTGACGTTTTTGTGACGCCGTGTGACGAGGGGGGGGGTCAAAAATCGTCCAAAATCGCGTGACGTCATTTATGGACGGCCCCTATCCTGTACGGTCGACAGGTCAGGATTAAACGGAGCTCAAAAAGTTCCCGCGAGCTGTCAGCGGTGACTCCGGAACACAGGGGGACGTGTTTTATGCTCTCCGGGAACGGAATCCGCTGACGAGGGTGCCTATATATATGTGTGTGTGAGCGGCGTATATTCGAGTTAACAATGACATGCGTTACCATGCCCGGTCCCGTGGGCGGGGAGGTAAAAAATTAACCCGTAAAAACAAAGTTTTTCACTATAAATCCTTTATATGCGTGGCATCGGTTTTATTTTATTATTCATTTCTGTTTTTTCTTGAGTAAGAGTTTCATTTTGATCACATTAGTATTTGAAATAAAATATGACTTTTTTTTCTTTCTAAAAAGTGGAACATTTTGGAATTTTTTTTTCACGAAAATAAATTGTCACGCACAACGAGTCTGTGTGCAAAATGTCAGCTCGATGGGATCACGGGAAGTGGGTTAAAAAACGACCGAAATATTTGCACGGTCGTAAGCGCGCAAGCAAGCAAGCAAGTGAACTTAATATAAAGGATTTAAAATAAAGTGTGACTCCTGACTGTCGATGCCTGAGATTGCATTGCGAGGAAGTCGTCGTCGAGATGCACAAACAAACGCCGAGCCAAGGATTGGTTGCTGGACCCCACCCCCCCCGACCAGTGCTGGATGAAGCTAGAACGGGGCCTGCGGCATGTGTTATAAAGGGGCCCTAAATAAAATAAAAAACACGTAAATATTAAGACACTAATTTTTTTACTTGCATAGTAAAGTAGTAATTGTATTTTTAATTTGCTATACAGCCAGATGATACGACAAATCGCTAACCTTGAACACCCAGTCGTTCATAAAAGTTGAAGGTGGTATAGTACTAGAGCAAGTACAGAATCACTGAATTGGAATTGATAGCTTGGAAGCATTTAGCGTGGGGCCCTTGAAAGTGCTGGGCCGGTAGCTACTACACACATGTAGCTACTACACGTGTAGCTACTACACGTGTAGTAGTAGTAGCTACTACACGTGTAGCTACTACACGTGTAGCTACTACACGTGCAGCTACTACACGTGTAGCTACTACACATGTAGTAGTAGTAGCTACTACACGTGCAGCTACTACACGTGCAGCTACTACACGTGCAGCTACTACACGTGTAGCTACTACACATGTAGTAGTAGTAGCTACTACACGTGCAGCTACTACACGTGCAGCTACTACACGTGCAGCTTACTACACGTGCAGCTACTACACGTGTAGCTACTACACATGTAGTAGTAGTAGCTACTACACGTGCAGCTACTACACGCGCAGCTACTACACGTGTAGCTTACTACACGTGTAGCTACTACACATGTAGTAGTAGTAGTAGCTACTACACGTGCAGCTACTACACGTGCAGCTACTACACGTGTAGCTACTACACACATGTAGCTACTACACATGTAGCTACTACTACATGTAGCTACTACACATGTAGCCACTACATATGTAGCTACTTTTGCTACGAGAATAATCCGGCACTGCCCCCGGCTCCTTCGCAGGAGGAGGAGGTAAGAAGCCCGCGGACTTTTTGGTGTGGAACTCACAGCAGGAGAGAGAGACATCGTTTCCAGGAATTGATTCACAGGATCTCGGTTGTGGTGGGGTGGGCGAAGGGTTGTTCTTGACGCATCGTCGCGGGAAATGTTTGCAAGTTCAAATCCCGGTCAGGGTTCCACGCAGCCCGTCATGCAGCCATAGGCGGAGTCTGACTTCTATGTTTGGGTGGCAGGGCGCAGGGGGTTTGGTGTAGGGGGCCGTCCATAAATGACGTCACGCACTTGGGGGAGAGGGGGTCAGACATTTGTGACGATGTGTGACGAGAGGGGGGGATTGAGAAATGTGAGGTCACATAAAAATGCGCAACTTTAAACAAATATAGACAACACATTCTCCTTAATTAAATAGACTTTTTAATAAATGTTGTCTCCGACAACATCAAAGTGTAGCGTCACATTAAATACGCACTACAATGACAATAGTTTAAAGCTATTTGAAGCATGTTTTATTTTCAAAATGGAAATATGGTCTGGGGGGGGGGGGGGCAGAGCTTTGTGACGTCATATTTGAGGAGGGGGGTCTGACTTTTTGTGACGCCGTGTGACGATTGGGGAGGGGGGGTCAAAAATCGTCCAAAAATCGCGTGACGTCATTTATGGACGGCCCCTAGGTGGTGGCCAGGACAGGTTCAGATGTCACGCTATACTTACGCCCGTCGTGGCCGGGAATTGAACTCGTGTCACCACCGGGTTTGTAGCATGGCGTGCTAACCCTACTCAAAATAATTTCTTCCAAGGCGGAAAAGTTGGGAATGTTTCCCGCCGTGGTACATTGTTTGGAAGTCCTCGTTTTAGCAGTGGGTTGACAAAGGCCTATCGAATGGAACGGATAACACGAAATAATTGTTAACAAACATTATGGCGTTATCTCCTAGGGTCACTTCATCATAAAAAAAAGAAGTTAGCTACCGAAAAAGCAAAGATCGCCACCGCCTAAAATGGTGGGCATCTTTAATAAGTATAACCCGTAAAAACAAAGTTTTTCACTATAAATCCTTTATATGCGTGGCAGCGAACTTAATATAAAGGATTTAAAATTATATTCGCCTGTGGAGGACGCGGGGAACGATCCCACGACCTTTGGCATGGGAAGCGAGGGCGCTACCAACTGCGCTACTCCGCCACGGCCTGTGGAGGGGTTACGCTCTGGGCTCTTATACTGTGACGTTCAGCCAAAGCCATGAATGAGTTATATTTGAATATATGTAAAATAATTTTTTTTTGCCTAAAAAGTGTACAATTTTGGGAATTTTTTTTCACGAACATTAATTGTCTGGCACAACGAGTCTGTGTGGAAAATGTCAGCTCGATTGGATCACGGGAAGTGGGTTAAAAAACGAGCGAAAGATTTGCACAGTCGTAAGCAAGCAAGCAAGCACGCAAGCAAGCAAGCAAGCACGCAAGCAAGCGAACTTAATATAAAGGATTAAAAAAAAAGACAACGGCGGCAATTTTTTGTAATTTATAGGTGCCTAACGTTCATTTGTGAAAAGTGAATATCTAACATGGTTGTATCGCAATGTAAACACGATCGCGGTCATCCTCGCCGCGGCGGCTTTTGGCTAGTGGTCGGCGATGGCTCAGCCGTCGATCGAGGGTCGAATTCGAACCGCGTTGTGTGATCGGCATCGCGCTCGCTGAAGGTGTTGATCAGAGGTGTGGACTCGAGTCATGTGACTTGGACTCGAGTCAGACTCGAGTCATGAATTTGATGACTTCAGACTCGACTTGGACTTGCATAACAATGACTTTGTCCCACCTCTGGTGTTGATGCCTTCAGGGAAGTCGTGTCCTGTAAACGCAACTTGTCCACAATTCTGTGAGTCACTTATAACCGCTTTGCCGTTACTTATTGGCAATTATGGACTCAGACTATTGTCCTATCATCTCATAGAGTCCCTGGCACGGAATAATATGCTGCTACACAGTGGCAGTGGGGGTCGCAAAATGCCGATTTATTACTAATAAACCCAAACGATCCGATAGAAATTAGGGATTTCGATCGGATCACGTGCCATCCCCCAATGCCAGTGATCACCACCACCATCGCCACCACCATCGCCACCACCATCGCCACCCCCATCGCCGCCGCCGCCAACGCCGGAACCACCCGGCTAAATGTTCCCGGATTTCACGGGGCAAGCACGCACGTTGGCTCGGGGCTATTGTTAATGTCACGGGGCTGTCATGGCTGGGCTTTGTCCACGTGCAATCCATCACGCAATTCTTCCCGGCAATCCCCGCTATTGTGTTAGAACGCCTCCCTGTGGCTGGGCTAGCTTGCACTGCAGCCATAGACTCTCTAAGCGCCGTATGGCAAAGCCCTCGCTTAACGCGTTAAACAAACGCAACGCGTTATCGGTGCAACGCGGTTCATGCATTCGGGTGGACGACGAACTACTTACTCAGGGAAGTAGTCCGCGGAAGGATACGGTAACGCGTCGTGCACTTTGCAGTACCGTTGCGTTGTTTACCGGGGAATTGTTTTCGTTTCACGCGGCACTCGTCAACAAACGCATCTAACGACATCCGCGTTAAACGAGGAACAAGCAAGTTCCTCGCTTAACGCGGGGGGGGGGGGGGGGGTTGCGTTCCTAAAGAAAAAAATCGCCGCTTGTTGTTGTTATGTTGAATGATCGATCACGGAATCGATTCACCTACAGGAGGGGCGGATGCGGGGGAGGGGGGCGGGGTGTCGGGGGGGGGGGGAGCTAAACGATTTGGGGAAAATATTTAATTGCGATTTTTATTACAGATATTGCGATTTGATTTGCGATTAACTTTTTTAAAGTCAAGCTTCATTTCAATATTCACTGTGTAATAGATTTAGAACATGTGATAGAGCATCACCACATTATACCATCAACATATGAACTGCTCTACATATTCTCATGCAAAGATGAGAACTTAAAGGATATTAATTGCTTCCAACATGTATGTATTAAAATGTTTTAATTGAAATAGAAGTAAAATAAGTAAAGTTATGATAATAAAATAATACAAAATTAAACAATTCCAATTATAAAGTAATAGGACTTTTCAAATCGCTAAAAAAATCGCATCCTTTGCGATTTGCTAATCGCATTGTTTCAAATTGCGATTTCGATTTAAAATCGATTAATTGTTCAGCCCCTAGGGGGGCCGTCCATAAATGACGTCACGCACTTAGGGGGGGGGGGTTGAGAAATAGTCACATCAAAATGCGCAACTTTAAATAAATATAGACAACACGTTCTACTTAATTAAATAGACTTTTAATAAATGTTTTCTCCTACACCATCAGAGTGCAGCGCCACATTAAATACGCACTACAATGACAATAGTTTAAAGCGATTTGAAGCATGTTTATTTTGGCGGGGGGGGGGCAGAGCTTTGTGACGTCATATTTGAGTTCAAGTTCATGTATTAGGTATAGCCCTGTGAGCCATTCGGCTCTTGAATCGGGTGCAACCGCAACAAACAAAAAACATGAACAAGAAAACATCTTAAAGTGAATATGTGACTAAGTGCAAACAGAAAATCCAAGAAAAGACAGCAAAATATTGCAGAAAAACACCAAAGCTGTGTGCAAAAATCCCAGTGGGATGCAAATCAAACAACAGTAACAACAAACACAAAACGACTTAGATTAAGGCCATCAGTCTTACTCCGTACTACAACAATCAAACATGGCCAAACCAGTAAACTTTTCGAAATCACCAAAATAAAGCAATGAAACAGTGATCATAGGAACTGACGGTATTTTCACAATAAACGACAAACAACATGTACTACCAAAACCCTGCAGCCACAGCTGGCTGCATGAGTCTGACTTGGGGGGGGGGGGGGGGGTCAAAAATCGTCCAAAATCGCGTGACGTCATTTATTGACGGCCCCAGGGTGAATCGGGGTGCGGAGGGGTGCAGGGGGGTGGGGTGAGGGTGGTGGGGTGAAGGGGGGGGGCGAAAGGGGGGGGGACGGGGTGCAGGGGGGTGGGGTGAGGGGGAGGGTGAGGGGGGGGTGAGGGTGCAGGGGGGGCGGGGTGAGGGGGGGGGTGAGGGGTGCAGGGGGGTGGGGGGGTGGGGGGGTGGGGGTGAGGGGGGGGGTGAGGGAGGGGTGGGGGGGGGGACGGGGTGAGGGGGGTGGGGTGAGGGGGGGGGTGAGAGGGGGGTGAGGGGTGCAGGGGGGGTGAGGGGTGCAGGGGGGTGGGGTGGGGGGGGGTGAGGGGGGGGGGTGAGGGGGGGGTGAGGGGTGAGGGGGGCGGGGTGAGGGGGGGGGTGAGGGGTGCAGGGGGGGTGAGGGGGTGAGGGGGGTGGGTGAGGGGGGGGGGTGAGGGGGGGGGGGTGAGGGGGGGGTGAGGGTGGGGGGGTGAGGGGGTGAGGGGGGTGGGGTGAGGGTGGGGGTGAGGGGGGGGGGTGAGGGGGGGGGTGAGGGTGGTGGGGTGAGGGGGGGGTGAGGGTGGGGGGGGTGAGGGGGGGGTGAGGGGGGGGGTGAGGGGGGGGGGTGAGGGTGGGGGGGTGAGGGTGGTGGGGTGAGGGGGGGGGGGGTGAGGGTGGGGGGGTGAGGGTGGTGGGGTGAGGGGGGGGGGTGAGGGGGGTGAGGGTGGGGGGTGAGGGGGGGTGAGGGGTGATGGGGGTGGGGGAGGTGGTGGGGTTAGGGGGTGGGGTGAGGGGTGTAGGGTGAGGGGTAGGGTGAGGGGGGGGTGGGGGGGGGGTGAGGGGTGGGGGGGTGGGGAGGGTGGTGGGGTGAGGGGGGGGGGTGAGGGGGGGGGTGAGGGTGGTGGGGTGAGGGGGGGGTGGGTGGGGGGGGGGGTGGGGGGGTGAGGTGGGGGGTGAGGGGGGGGGGTGAGGGGGTGGGGTGAGGGGGGGGGGTGAGGGGGGGGGTGAGGGTGGTGGGGTGAGGGGGGGGGTGAGGGGGGGGTGAGGGGGGGGGGTGAGGGGGGGTGAGGGTGGGGGGGGGGGGGGGGGTGAGGGGGGGGTGAGGGGGGGGGGGGGGTGAGGGGGGGGGGAGGGGGGGGGGTGAGGGGGGGGGTGAGGGGGTGGGGTGAGGGGGGGGTGAGGTGGGGGGGGAGGGTGGATGGGGTGAGGGTGGTGGGGTGTGAGGGGGGCGGGGTGAGGGTGGTGGGGTGAGGGGGGGGGTGACGGGTGGCGGGGTGAGGGGGGGGGGGTGAGGGGGGGGGTGAGGGGTGCATGGGGGTGGGCGTGAGGGTGGTGGGGTGTGAGGGGGGCGGGGGTGTCGGTGAGGGGGGGGGTGTGCTGAGGTTGGTGTGGGTGTGAGGGGGGGGATGAGCGTGGCGGGGTGAGGGTGGTGGGGGTGAGGGTGGCCTTGGGTGAGGGGGCGGGTGTGCCGGGTGGTGTGTTGAGGGTGGTGGGGTGAAGGGGGGCGGGGGTGATGGTTGGTGGGAGTGAGGTGGGGTCGGGGTGAGGGGGGGGGTGAGGGTGGGGGGGGTGAGGGGGGGTGAGGGGGCATGGGGTTTGGGGTGAGGGTGGTGGGGGTGAGGGTGGTGGGTTGAGGGTGGTCGGGGTGAGATGGTGGTAGGGTGAGGGGCGGGCTGGGGTGAGGGGGGGTCCGTGAGTGGTGCAGGGCGGTGGGGTGAGGGTGGGTGGGGGTTGAGAGGGGGGGGGGTGAGGGTGGTGGGGTTGAGGGTGGTGGGGTTGAGGGGGTGTGAGGGGTGAGGGGCGGGGTGAGGGGGGGGGTGAGGGGGGGTGAGGGGGGTGAGGGGGGGTGAGGGGGGGTGAGGGGTGCAGGGGGGTGGGGTGAGGGTGGCGGGGTGAGGGGGCGGGGTGAGGGGTGAGGGGGGCGGGGTGAGGGGGGGGTGAGGGGGGGTGAGGGGTGAGGGGGGCGGGGTGAGGGGGGCGGGGTGAGGGGGGCGGGGGGTGAGGGGGGCGGGGCGAAGGGGGGCGGGTGGAGTTCCCCCCCACCCCACGCTGCCCCGCCCCTCACTCTGCAGCCCCCTTCCGTCATGGCCGCTTGCGTGGAGACGCCGAAGCCGATCGCCTCCCCCTCGACCTCGACCGTGGCCAGCGTCTTCGACTCCATGGAGTACGGCCCGGCTCCAGAGGCGGCCAGCGTGGCGCAGGTCCATCATCATCCTCACCTTGTTGTTGTTGCAATCGACGAGTCTTGCAGCAGCTGCCACCCCACCGCTCGCTGTCTGTGGGTAGTGATTGGGGGGGGGGGGGTGGGGGAGTGGGACAAGAGCTTCATAGCTCATCGGATTTCTCCGCAATAAATATAAAAACGTTCCGATTCCGAGCGAATGACGGCGCCGTCGCTGTCGCCGCCGCTGTCGCCTCGGCTCCGGCCGATAGAAGCCGGAGGAGGAGGAGGAGGAGGAGGCGGGCGGGCGGGCGAGGCCGGCCCCGTGCTTGGGGCCTGCCGCTGAGGGCGCCTCGTCGTCGGCGTGAGTTTCTAGGAAATAGCGGCGACAGGCCGCAGGCTTCGTGTCGGCCTCTGAGGGGGCGTCGATTAATTGTCGATTAATCGTCGATTAATTGTAGATTAATCGTCGATTAATTGTAGATTAATCGGCGTCGAACTCGGTAGGACCTCCTTCCCCATCCATTATTGCGTCCGAGGTATGGACCTATGAGAGTCTGGTGTAATTTTAGAGAAATAGGCAGTTTGAGAAAACAAAATTTGAGCAAATTTTTTTGGAAATGTAATGCAATACAACACAGAGAGTTCGCTAACACAGTTAACGCACCCCTCCCTCCCATCTCTCTCGACACAGAGGCATTGGGTCTCTGTGTGTCTGTGTTGTGTCTCTCTGTGTGTCTATGTTGTGTGTCTCTGTGTGTTGTCTCTCTGCGTGTGTCTGTTGTGTGTATCTGTGTGTGTCTGTGTTGTATTCTTAGGTTTTTTTCGGTAAAGTCACGTAGGTAAAACATCAAAATTAATGAAAATAAAATAAAACAAATCACGACGTCGTGATTTTTGTTTTATTTTGTTTTATTTTATTTTCATTAATTTTGATGTTTTACCTACGTGACTTTACCGAAAAAAACCTAAGAATATGAATCCTTGCAGTCACGAAAGCTTCAAATCTAGAATGTCTGTGTTGTGTCTCTGTGTGTGTCTCTGTGTCTCTCTGTGTGTGTCGCTGTAGTGTGTCTCTCTCTGTGTGTCTGTGTTGTCTCTGTGTGTCTGTGTTGTGTGTTTCTCTCTGTGTCTATATTGTGTGTGTCTCTGTGTGTCTCTGTGTTGTTTCTCCCTGTGTGTCTATGTTGTGTGTCTCTCTCTGTGTGTCTGTTGTGTGTCTCTCTGTGTGTGTCTGTGTTGTGTGTCTATGTTGTGTGTCTGTGTTGTGTGTCTCTATCTCTGTGTCTATGTTGTGTCTCTGTGTGTGTCTATGTTGTGTCTGTGTGTGTCTCTGTGTTATCTCTCTCTGTGTGTCTGTGTTGTGTGTCTGTGTTGTTTCTCTGTGTGTCTCTGTGTGTCTATGTTGTGTGTCTCTCTGTGTGTCTATGTTGTGTTGTCTCTCTCTGCTTGTGTGTCTCCGTGTCTGTGTTTCGTCTCTCAAATTTAGTTCGACCTGATGACGGTTGCTTGTGTTGCAATCGAAACGTCGTACTCTATTATTTAATTTATTTATTTTCTTTCTACGTGACTTTACCGAAAGAACCAAAGAGTAAATTCCTGCTGTCACGAAAGCTTCAAATAAAGTTTGAGACACTGGAAGGGAAACAGATTATGTGTGAAGGTGGTGGGCGTTGGGTTATTTATCGATGTTTAGTTCGCATTTGCCGGTCTTAATTTTGTTCTGTATAACGGCGCTCGCTCGCGCTTATTTAGAGTTGTAGATTTAGAGGACTGTATCGTGTTTTATCGTGGGCACTGGCAACTAAAAACTGAAGTGCGTTTATTCTTTTTTAGCAGGTAAAGCGCCCACTGAGCTGTGTAGCCGTCTCTTTTTTTTTATCCTTTATATTAAGTTCGCTTGGTTGCTTAGGACCGTGCAAATCTTTCGGTCGTTTTTTAACCCACTTCCCGTGATCCAATCGAGCTGACATTTTCCACACAGACTCGTTGTGCGTGACAATTAATGTTCGTGAAAATTTTTTTCCAAAATTTTACACTTTTTAGGACTAAAATATTATATTTAATTACCAATTGCTTAATGGTGCAATGCAATCATCTGACCCATAGGTGGCAGCCATCTCAAGCCAGAGGACGAGAGGACTCTAGCCGCCACGCATATAAAGGATTTATATGTGAAAAACTTTGTTTTTACGGGTTATACTTGTTCAGAAGCGACCCTGGGCCAACGCAAATGCATAGCAGCTCGACGAAATGGGCTGTCAATCGCCTCGTTGAGCTATCGGGCACGGGGAGACAGACGAAGACTTTTGACTTTTTAAACAACTTTTATTGCCGCCAGCAGCAACAGCACTGGAGGCGATTCCGATATGAAATCCACAGTCACCAGCAAACGAATAAACGCTTTAAATCCACGCGCTGTGGCGTTAAATGCAGCGCGCACAACACGAAAGAAAAGTCACGTGGTGGTGGTGGTCATCGCGCACGCCACGGTGACGGGCGAGCGCTTCAGAAGGTGAACACCACGAGGGTGCCGTCCACGCTGGTACAGAGAGGGGCTTGTCCGGCTCCCCAGCGTTCGAAGAAGACGCGCTGCACATCACCGACATGTGTGTGGTACGCGTGCTCCAGCCGGAGCCGCGCCTTGAGCAGGCCCCTGAACACTGGAAGTACAGAGCAGCCGTCAGTGTCACCTTCCAGCATCTTTTTCCTCGTTCTGTACACCGCCATGTTCGCCTGAGCACAGGCGAAGTTGGCGAGGCCATGGCGCTTGTTAGCCAGGTAAGGCACCACCCCATATACGAAGCTGCTGTTGTAGAAGGGCACCCCCAGTATCCTGAAGATGTCCCGCAAAAGTCGGAAAGTTGGTTTGAGCCGCTGGCAGCATAAGTACTGATGGGGCAGATCCTCCCTGGCACCGCAGGAAATTCACAAGTCTGTTACCCCTGGCGAGATTCGGCTGAGCCACACGGCCGATGGAAACGTGCAGTGTGCCAACCTCCACTGGAGGTCACCGCAGCGTTTG
This sequence comes from Lethenteron reissneri, assembly GCF_015708825.2. NCBI lineage: Eukaryota > Metazoa > Chordata > Hyperoartia > Petromyzontiformes > Petromyzontidae > Lethenteron > Lethenteron reissneri. The sequence continues at coordinate 7,179,136 of NC_083780.1, forward strand.
GCTACATGAGACTTGTACATTTGTTTCCACTGAGGGGCGGCCGCAATGAGGGGAGAGAAATGGGCTCTCCATTTTGTGTCCTTTGCAGAACAAGGGCTCGTTCAGGAACTGCGCGTGGTCATAGGGCGCGCGTGTTCTGCTCCACTCGAAGCTCCGCCACGCGTCCAAGAGGCTCTGGTGATAACCTGGCAGCCTCGTGTAGTCGACCAGGCTCAGGTCCATCAGGAAGAGCTCCTTTTCCTACCCCAGGCACCCCCCTGCATTCCTCAGCAGGGCGAGAGCCGGTGACTTCCAGGGTAGCTTCTCCCGGTTGTACAGCAGCCGCCTGACTGCCATGAGCCTGAAACTCATGACCCTGGTGGCGATGTCCACCAGACACTGTCTGCCCTCGCCCACCGGCAGGCAGAGAGAGCGAGAGACGGAGAAAGAGCGAGAGACCGAGACAGAGAGAGACGGAAAGAGAAAGAGACAAAAACAGACAGACAGACACGGAGAGAGAGAGACACGGAGAGAGAGAGACACGGAGAGAGAGAGAGACACGGAGAGAGAGACACGGAGAGAGAGAGAGACACGGAGAGAGAGAGACACGGAGAGAGAGAGACACAGAGAGAGAGACACACGGAGAGATAGAGAGACACGGAGAGAGAGACGGAGAGACAGACAGAGAGATGAAGAGACAGAGAGACATTCAAAACTCCAAACAATATCAACACGAGCAGCAAATTGTGACATTTTACATAGAATTGATGGGGCGGTGGGGGGGGGGTTAAAGGTCGTGGCCATCGTGAAGAGCGGAATGCTCGTTTAAACTGGCAGGCAAAATCGCGTGCACCGATCCCGGCAATCGTTGCGTAAGAGTTAATGTGCAACACGACTTTCTAGCGAGGGATCGCGTTTCAACCAGCAAACGTAGTTGCCGCTCGCCAAACAAATGGAGTTTATCTTGTTGGGCTGGAGGCACGCGGCTGGAGTAACAGGGTGGTCCAGATGTCTCGTGACCCTTCGCTCCCCCCCCCCCGGTTTAATTCGCTTAAAACGTGCTGTTTTTTTTAAAGCGAGGTTTATTTATCGATAATATAGGTGTTTTTATGTTAGATCGCGTAAATATATAAATGTGTCGTTGTTAAACCCGCCACCAACCGACACAGCCAACTAGTAAGGGTTGTCACGTAAACAGAACGTGGCCAATTCGTCACTAGTACAGCACGCCGGTGTGTTGGAGAGCAAATCCACAACATTTACAATCTGAGTACGACGTTTTTCCAGTAATTATAACTAGTTTCACCAGGCGACAGCCAGATTTGTGGCGGGTTTAACGGCACATTTATGTTTACGCGATCTAACTCATATTATGGGTGATATTGGTGGTGAAAGCCTACTGCGTGTTAAACTGAACATTTTCTCTTTGGTATGGTCGCGTGCTGGCTACCATAGCAAAGAGAAAATGTTCTTTGGTATGGTAGCGTGCTGGCTACCATAGCAAAGAGAAAATGTTCAGTTTAACACCTACCCGCCCCGAGGCAAGCAAGCGAGCATTTTTTTTCCACTTTGACCTCGTCGTTGTGTCCTCAAGAGCTGGAAATGGCCGGGTAAATTTCCAGATAACATTTTAGGACAAAGTCGAAATGCTGCAACGTGCAAACAAGAAGCACGGTGGCTAGGAGATGTTACCTACCTTGCCTGGTACGAAGGAGGAGGTCGTGGGTTCGATCCCGTTGCTGACGCCTGCTGCTCTAGATTTGGAGTTTGCCTGTCTCTCTCCCCGTGGTCGCGTGGATTTTTATTCCGTGTCCTCCGGTTTTTCCCTCCACATTTATAATCAACGTCAGCCCGGAAAGGCTGACTGCTCCGTGTTAGACAAACTGTAAGCACTTTGAATTTCAAGCTGCTGGAAATGCAAAAGTCTGTCACGTAAACCTCGCAGACGATCCAAACTTGCACGCTGCTGACGTGGCTGGGTCGGCTCAGGGAATTGTAAATGTTGTGGTCGTTACTTTCCAACACACCGGTTAGTGCTGTAGTAGTAACGAATTGACTACGTTCTGTTTACGTGAAAAACTTTACCAATTGGCTGCGTCGGGTGGTGGCGGGTTTACTGACACGTTTATATTTACGCGATCTAACCCCAAAACCGCTGTTATGGGATAATATTGGCCGCGAAAGGCTGACTGCTCCGTGTTAAACAAACCGTAAGCACTTTGAATTTCAAGCTGCTGGAAATGCAAAAGTCGGTCACGTAAGCCTCGCAGACGATCCAAACTTGCACGTTGCTGACGTGGCTGGGCCGGTTCAGGGGTCAGTGCTGAACTGGCATTGCTAAGATCCTGGGGGTTTCAAAGCCAGGCAGGGAGTCAAGTCGATGGCCTCAGCCCTGTCACCAATAACTGAAAAAACCTTCTGCTCCCCCCCCCCTACGCATATAGCCTCCTGCATGAAACCAAATACAGCTGAAAAATATTACAGTCAAACAAATAAGGCCAGCATCAGAACCAAGTTTAATACCAATGAACATTATTGATCCGGTCGTGCGATACAATCACGAGCAGTGAATATCAGTGTGACCCTTGCATCTGTGACTTTTGTGCCTTACACCTCAGTGGGTCCATGCATGCTCGTAAACCTGTGATTTATCAGATGTTCCACTTTATACCAGGAGGGTGGGGTCTCAGCAATTAAGGAGTTCCTGCGGCTGTCTTGTGTGCATGGCAAGAGTGTAACAATACGACAATTAAAATCGAGCACGTTCGCCAAATCGTGCTTGTAAGAATTCGTTATTTCTTCGAGAAGCATTGTTATCGGTCCACCACAAGTCAACTGAAGCGAACTAATCTGGACGCAGGCTCATACGTTGCTACTAGTCATCCATGCGTATGCAAGAATGCAATTTTCAATGTTGTATACCTTGTATGTAGCGGATTTATATTAGCATCAAACGCCATTTCCCCCAGTTAATTTGTCAGCACAGACAGTAAAAAATTAACCCTTAAAACAAAGTTTTTCACTTTAAATCCTTTATATGCATGGCGGCTAGAGTCCTCTCGTCCTCTGGCTTGAGATGGCTGCCACCTATGGGTCAGATGATTGTCTACCAGCATTAAGCAATTGGTAATTGAATATTTTTTTTCCCCTAAACAGTGTAAAATTTAGGAAAAAAAATTTCACGAAAATTAATTGTCACGCACAACGAGTCTGTGCAAAATGTCAGCTCGATTGGATCACGGGAAGTGGGTTAAAAAACGACCGAAAGATTTGCACGGTCGTAAGCAAGCAAGCACGCAAGCGAGCAAACGAGCAAGCGAACTTAATATAAAGGATTTAAAAATTTGATTTAAAGCTTTCGTGACTGCAGGGATTCATATTCTTGGTTCTTTCGGTAAAGTCACGTAGAAGGGAAATAATAAAATAATAAAAATATTAAACAATTATTATTTTATTGTTTCCCTTCTATGTGACTTTACCGAAAGAACCAAGAATACACAGACAGGAAGTTTCTTAAATCGCTCTGTTACTCCTGCAGCTTCGCCAAAAAATTAGCATCATCATCATCATCACCACATTGTGCGAGTGGCCGATTTGTTTGAGTGGCACGGCTGGGGACAATTGCCCATGCCATTGCATACCCGGGTCACTGGCAAAAGCCGTTACGTGCACACAGCAGGGTCTGGGAGGTTTTAATCATTGGTTTGTAAAAATAAAATATCCCCACCCACCGTTGTCTTTCGTACTGCAGAGCTACTCTGAAAAACGGCCGATGCCAAAATTGTCAGCCTGGTTTGTGATATATTGACGAGTGGTGTAGGCGCATTGATATTCCGATTGAAGTCGATGGCTCCGCTCGTGATGGAACACGTGGAATTACGACGCACGTGTGAGAGGGTCTGTTGTTTACAATGTGTGCACATTTTGACACGGGTGATTTGCAAATGTTGAAGTTATGATCATCGAGGACAACGAGGCTGTAGGCGTGGAGCGTAAATTTTAAGGTGAAATAACACAAATGGTGGTGGTGAAAACGATCCAAAAATGTTCATTGATTTCTGAATATAGTCAAGACTGCATCGTGGCAATTTGTTACAGTAATTTTTGCTGTGACGGTTCCACCTGAAGACGGAGGCTTGTGTTGCCTCCGAAACGTCGTGATTTAATTTATTTGTTTTCCTTCTTTAACCTACGTGACTTTAGCGAAAAAACCAAAGAGTATGGTTCCTTGCAGTCACAAAAGCTTCAAATCTAGAATTGATTTTTGTTTGTTTTCATTGCTGTACTTTATTGTATTTGATTTTATTTTTGTAATTTTGGTCATTTAGGTCACGGTCATTTTGGTGACCCAGTTCACTCTTGCTAAAGTCGGCTCATTCTGGTCTCTTGAGTTCTCTCCTGGTACAACAAAATAAATCTGACCTTGAATATAATCTTTTTGTGGCCTGCAAATTGTAAAATGCTACAAGACGGTGTTAGTGATGGATGATAATCGTTTTATGCATTCTCTTACTCACCCCCTTCTAAAAACGTTCTTTTGTATTTAGTCTTAACCGCACATTTTCTTCGTAACTTTACATTTGTATCGATGTATCACTCGGGGTTGGAGAAAGTGAGGTCCGATGGTTTTCTAGGAGACTTTACGGAAACCCTTTCCCGTTCCGGTGACGTAACGTGTGTGTCATCCAAACGAAACCAGAAGAAAAATTAAAATAAATTACTTTAGCAGTACCAAGGCTCCCACAAGGCCATGCGAGATGGCGTGCGGCACAGTTTGGCGCCAGCCATCGTTGATTGCAGTCGCTGCGGATCTTTTTAAAAACAACGGCGCTACGTCTGTCTAAATAAAATTATCCCCTAGCCGCTTGAGCGTTACAAGATTCGGCGGTGAACGGGACGACCCACCCTGCAACTTGCAGGCGTCTCGGACGGGAAAGGGTTAATTACAAGATGTGTAGTTATCTTCGAACTCTCTTATGGCTTTGCGCATCACGAATCTTTGATTTCTTCTACCGCCCTTCTCTCTCCCCACTTCCCTCTGCTCCAGCAAATCACCTGTCTCAACCTACCTCCAATGTGCACACGATGGGAGGTCACGCCTTTTCTTCTGCTGCTCCCTCTGCCTGGAACGACGTTTCCTACACTGTCAGTACTTCCTCTCCGATAGTTTTAATTCGGGATATGTTTTTGTCGTATCATCTCCGTTGCTTAACACGAATTTCGGCTATTGAAATACAAAACACAGTAATTCAACCCGTGTAAACACCTGGATCTTTCCCGTCAACTGCCAAAGATGCTGAACATGCCCTCGAAGTGCACCCAGCGTGGCACAAGCGCTGCGTTGATGCGACCGTACTTGGTGGCAAATGTTGGCTGTTAACGTTGATGTCTGCGTACGTTTGCACGTATGTGCTGCCACTTATGTGAGTGCACATCGCTCTGTGTGTGTGCGTGCGTGTACACGGTCGTGGGGACCAGCAGCGCAACGGTTAGCACAACAACACGATTATCTGAATCGCTCCTGGGCCTCCCCTAGATCGACTCGGCCTCAAATAATTACCTGGTGCGGTGTGTAAACATCGCCACTGGGGAGACAAAGGCGGTCGGGCGTGGTGCTGGCCACCCACCCCCGCATGTGCCGTGCCGGCCTTCATAGGTGCTACTCGCTAACAGCACTTGCCCCAACAGCCTGTTAAGGCTACACGGGGGATCTTTGTCTTGGCATGCTTGTGTGTATGTGCACATCAACCTCTTTGTGTGCGCGTGTAGGCATGGCTGGATTCGCACGGCCGAAGTCTGGGCCACTTTATCGATGGCAAGTGGGTGAAACCAGAGGGGCGTCCCACATACACCTCTCGCAACCCTGCCACCGGTAAACCGTTCTTCCCACATTCATTACCACCACCACTACCATCATCATCGTCATCGTCAGCCATGATCAATCCAGCGCTGGACGACGGCCTCCCCCAAAGCCGTCGACATTGCCTCACGCAAATTCTGCGATGTGATAATCCGTCTTGCGTCCTCACACGAGGCTCCGTCTCCGCGGCGATTGGTTCCATCTCCACGGCGATTGGTTCCATCTCCACGGCGATAGGCTCCATCTCCGTGGCGATCGGCTGCATCTCCGCATTGTTGCGATGCTACGCCAAGGCATCCGTACGACCGCTCATTCGTACCACGCGCGTCGTAGTTTCGTTCATATAAGAATAGGTTTTACCCTTTCTGGCGATATAACAGGTGTTTGAGATGTTAAAACACCAAATAGAAACCTTTTGCAAGGAATTAAGTCTGTATTAACCACACGTACCTGTGGTGAACATGCAAACAAAAAAATGCATCTGATAATATATGCCTTGTTTATTAAACTGATTGGTCTACACCAGAGATGGCTTAACACGTGGCCCAATCAGTTTCAAAGACAATGCCATATATATTACGAGTTACTCGTTTGAGGCCGAGTCGACCTAGGGGAGGCCCAGGAGTGGTTAAAATAATCGTCACCGGTGGTGGCCGTGAGCGGGAATCGAACTCGGACTACCACAACCAAGTACCGTCCGGCCACTCCCTCGCAGACTTCACAGCCACAGACGATGATGCACCACGATCTCCTGGCTCCCCGTATTCACTCAGCGGGATCGTCACGTGCTAGTGCTACGCCCCGTCGATGTTCGGGAGTGGCACGCGCACCCTGCCCTGGTCAAACCGGGGGCGGCACGCACACACGCGCACCCTGCCCTGGTCACACCGGGAGCGGCACGCACACACGCACACCCTGCCCTGGTCAAACCGGGGGCGGCACGCACACACGCACACCCTGCCCTGGTCACCCCGGGAGCGGCACGCACACACGCACACCCTGCCCTGGTCAAACCGGGGGCGGCACGCGCACACGCGCACCCTGCCCTGGTCACACCGGGAGCGGCACGCACACACGCACACCCTGCCCTGGTTACCCCGGGAGCGGCACACACACACGCACACCCTGCCCTGGTCACGCCGTGGGCGGCACACACACACGCACACACGCACACCCTGCCCTGGTCACACTGGGAGCGGCACGCACACACGCACACACACACACCCTGCCCTGGTCACGCCGTGGGCGGCACGCACACACACGCACACCCTGCCCTGGTCACACCGGGAGCGGCACGCACGCACACACACACACCCTGCCCTGGTCACACCGGGAGCGGCACGCACGCACACACACACACCCTGCCCTGGTCACACCGGGAGCGGCACGCACACACACACACCCTGCCCTGGTCACACCGGGAGCGGCACGCACACACGCACACCCTGCCCTGGTCACACCGGGAGCGGCACGCACACACACGCACCCTGCCCTGGTCACGCCGGGAGCGGCACGCACACACGCACACCCTGCCCTGGTCATCCCGGGAGCGGCACGCACACACACACACACCCTGCCCTGGTCACACCGGGAGCGGCATGCACACACGCACACACCCTGCCCTGGTCACACCGGAAGCGGCACGCACACACACACACACCCTGCCCTGGTCACACCGGGAGCGGCACGCACACACGCACACCCTGCCCTGGTCACCCCGGGAGCGGCACGCACACACGCACACACGCACACCCTGCCCTGGTCACACCGGGAGCGGCACGCACACACACACACCCTGCCCTGGTCACGCCGGGAGCGGCACACACACACGCACACCCTGCCCTGGTCACACCGGGAGCGACACGCACACACACACACCCTGCCCTGGTCACACCCTGCCCTGGTCACACCGGGAGCGGCACGCACACACGCACACCCTGCCCTGGTCACACCGGGAGCGGCACGCACACACGCACACCCTGCCCTGGTCACACCGGGAGCGGCACGCACACACGCACACCCTGCCCTGGTCACACCGGGAGCGGCACGCACACACGCACACCCTGCCCTGGTCACACCGGGAGCGGCACGCACACACGCACACCCTGCCCTGGTCACACCGGGAGCGGCACGCACACACACACACCCTGCCCTGGTCACGCCGGGAGTGGCACACACACACGCACACCCTGCCCTGGTCACACCGGGAGCGGCACGCACACACACACACCCTGCCCTGGTCACGCCGGGAGCGGCACGCACACACACACACCCTGCCCTGGTCACGCCGGGAGTGGCACGCACACACACACACCCTGCCCTGGTCACGCTGGGAGCGGCACACACACACGCACACCCTGCCCTGGTCACGCCGGGAGCGGCACGCACACACACGCACCCTGCCCTGGTCACCCCGGGAGCGGCACGCATACACGCACACCCTGCCCTGGTCACGCCGGGAGCGGCACGCACACACACGCGCCCTGCCCTGGTCACCCCGGGAGCGGCACGCACACACACGAACCCTGCCCTGGTCACACCGTGGGCGGCACGCACACACGCACACCCTGCCCTGGTCACACCGGGAGCGACACGCACACACGCGCACCCGCCCTGGTCACACCGGGAGCGTCACGCGCACACGCACACCCTGCCCTGGTCACGCCGGGAGCGGCACGCACACACTCTCACCCTGCCCTGGTCACACCGGGAGCGGCACGCACACACGCACACCCTGGTCACACCGGGAGCGGTTCAACTGAGCCCACGGGCGCGTCGGGAGACTGTCGCCTCGGCGCAAGTTAAAAACGAAGCGAGCGCTGAATCGACGGCTCGCCTCATCGTCGCTGCCCCCCCCCCCCCCCCCACGTGCGCCCAGGCGAGGTGCTCGCGGACACCGTGCAGGGCACGGCGGAGGATGTGGCGCTGGCGGTGGGAGCGGCGCGCCGAGCGTTCACGTCCTGGAGCGCCCTGCCCCCCCACGTCCGTGCCCGCCACCTCTACAGGTGTGTGGGGGGGAGGGGGGGGCGTGCGGGTTGCAGGCGCACGACCACCATGTTGAGCCACGATCGACGGTCACGCGCACGTGTGTGTGCACGCGTGTGTGTGCGCGCGTGTGTGGGGAGCGGTGGTGTAGTGGTGTGCGTGCTGCGCTATGAGCCCGGTGACCCGAATTCGACTCCCGCTCATGGCCAACACCACCAGTGATGATTATCTGTACCGGTCTTGGGCCTCCCCTAGGTCGACTTAGCCTCAAATGAGTACCTGGTGGCGTGTGTAAACATCGTCACTCGGGAGGGCGTGGTGCTGGTCACCCACCGCCTCGTGTACCGTTTTGGCCTTCATAGGTGCTCGCTAACAGCACTTGCTCCAACAGTCTGTTAAGGTTACACGGGGGGTCTTTGTCTTTGTGCGCTATGTGTGTGTTCGCGCTGATTGGATTGTCCCGATTGTCCTGCAAGTTAAAAGTGAGCACATGAAGCCTTTCATTATATATAGTTTTCATAACATTTTATCGTCCTTAAAGAACCCAGAATACAAAGTGGATTTAAAAGAGGGGAAAAACCAGCAGAGAGCGCGTAACAAGCTCGACGTAGCACGTGAAAGCTTCTGAACGGGTGAATTGCGTCTGAAGTGGCTTTGGTAAAAGCCGACAGTGGCGCAGATTCTTGGTGGGTAACAACTACAATATTCTTTGGGTCTTTCGGAAAAGTCACGTAGATAGGGATAAAGAAAATAACAAAAAACCTATCTACGTGACTTTACCGAAAGACCCAAAGCATATGAATTCCTGCAGTCACGAAAGCTTTGATCAAGCCAGATAACCGCGTCAGGCGCAGCGGAGTAGTGTATCATCATCCTTCGTATTTGTGGATCGGGCATTGCGTCCGTATACATTGTACGGTATGTTCTGGATGACCACAGTCGCACACTGCTACTGGAGAGTTTTTCATCTTCCATTTGCGCGTCAGGTATCCGCATCTACTGCCATGGTTTGTGTCAGTGGATGCGGTTTAGGGTGGTCCATGAGCCTCGTGTTGGAAGATCAAACTCGGAGATTGTCTGCGTTGGGTCTTTCACTAGGTGTTTGTTTTTGTGAGCTAGTGCGTGCCGCTAAATAAAGCCACAAGCCAATCCAGTGAGCGAGCCTGTTCGTAACAATTTACACCGACGGTAGAAAGTGTGAAACGTCACTGTACTCGAATTGTAAATGTTGTTGTGGGTCTACTCTGAAACACACCGGTCTGCTGAAGTAGCAACTAATTGGCACGTTTTGTTCACGTGACAAACCTTACTAATTAGCTGCGGTGGATTTAACGGCGCATTTCTATTTACGCGATCTGACCTAAAAAAAATTAACCCGTAAAAACAAAGTTTTTCACTATAAATCCTTTATATGCGTGGCATCGGTTTTATTTTATTATTCATTTCTGTTTTTCTTGAGTAAGAGTTTCATTTTTATCACATTGGTATTTTAAATTAAATATGAAAATTATTTTTTTCCTAAAAAGTGGAAAATTTAGGAAAATTTTGTTCACGAAAATAAATTGTCACGCACAACGAGTCTGTGTACAAAATGTCAGCTCGATTGGATCACGGGAAGTGGGTTAAAAAACGACCGAAAGATTTGCACGGTCGTAAGCGCGCAAGCAAGCAAGCAAGTGAACTTAATTTAAAGGATTTAAAAATCAACCGGTATTTTGGATAATATCGTTCCCGAAAGCCTACTGCTGCGTGATAACGCGTTCACTTGTGCACGCCCCTCCTCCCTCACCCTCCCTCACCCTCCCATGCAGCGTGGCGCGTCACGTGCAGAAGCACCAGCGGCTGCTGAGCGTCCTCGAGAGCCTGGACAACGGCAAGCCGATCCGGGAGTCGCGCGACTGCGACGTGCCGCTGGTCGTGCGCCATCTGTACCACCACGCGGGCTGGGCGCAGCTCGCCAGCCAGGAGATGGGCGCCTGGAAGCCGCTGGGTGAGAGCGGGGGGGGGGGGGTGGCGGGGGCGTTGTTACCGGTGCCCGGTCAGAGCCCTCTCCCGTTCCGAGGCGTCTGCGAGTTGAGAATCAGAATGATTGCCGCCGGCTCCGCGGTGCAGCGTGGAAGTCGATTTGTGCGACCGATGTGGATGTAACTGTGTGCGGGCGGCATCTTCGCCATTGGTTGCTTGCGCTCGCGTGGAAATGTACGATCGGCGATTACAACTCGACGGCTCAAAATTTACTTTTATTTTCCCGACCAAATTATATTTTTTGATATCCGTACTGGGCCCCAGGGCCCTCCATTCCTTCAGCGACCTGCAACGTGGGTTAGGTACAGAATCGGAATCTTCATTTATCCTCGAGGAGATTTTTTTCACAGATGTCCAGTCAGGGCACGGGGTCAGAACATTCCAACAACAAACGATACAAAAACACGATAGGAGTGCAAAGTATAGGAAAGGTAAACGAATCACTTAAGAAAAATATACAAACGAAACTAAACTATTTTTATCCTACCAGGTAAAGCCCACTGAGGTATTAACATTTTTCACAAGCAACCTGACCACAAATGATAGCTCCACAAAGTGGCTTATTGCGTGTAAATGTATAGCAGTTGCAGGGTGGGTACCCCGTTAACCGCTGAATCTCGGAGCACGCGAGCAGTTCGCCATTAATTTTATTTAGAGAGGCGTATCGCCGTTGTTTTTAAAGACATCCTACTCACCGCAGAGAACGCTTGCGACACGACTGCCACTCTATGATAGCCGGCGCCAACCTGTGCCACGCCATCTGAACGGGAAAGAGTTAATAAGCGAAAGATTTTTTCTTCTTGGGTAGAGCTCCGTCTTCCTCTTCGCCAGGGCGTCTTGGAGTGATCTCGCACGCGATGAGTGGCTTATGTCACAACTCACCTCGGTACATTTGAACTTTGGGCACCCCCCCCCACTCCCCCACTCCCCCCACTCCCCCCACTCCCCTCCAGCGACAGCTGTCCCTGCATCAGAGGTCGCAAACGGGTTTTGATTCCTTACCCGTACGCGTACCCGGCCGCACCAGGGTCGCAAATGGGTACTCGTACCCGGCCAGGTACGGGTAGCCGTTCCCTACCCGTACCCATACCCTACCCGAAATGAGTGACAAACGGTTACTCACCAGTGACTCACGGCCTACCCGTACCCGTACCCGGCCGCACCAGGGTCGCAAATGGCTACCCGTACCCGTACCCGGCTGGGTACGGGTACCCGTTCCCTACCCGTACCCGTACCCTACCCGAAATGAGTGACAAACGGTACTCAAATTGTAAATGTTGTGGCTTCAACACACCGGTGGGCTAAAGCAGTGAACTATTTGTCTTTGTCAACGTGACACATTTTTACTGATTGGCCGTGTCGGGTGGTGGAGGGTTACGACACATTTATAAATAAACGCGATCTAAACCCAAAAACGTTGATTATGAATAGGGTATGGGTATCGGGTACCCGGTTGCGACCTCTGCCTTGCATGGCACAATTCAATATTAATTGATGAAACTGTTGAGACTTTTTCCTTGCCAGTCGCTCCTTGTCCAGGGCTTTTGCCCCAGGTTTTGATTCATCGGTCAGATGCCGCCGAGTCTCTCAACGACGTCCCCTCGGCGTCTACCTGGGTACAAACGAGCGTAAATAATAAGTAATATTAAAAAAAAAACTTTTTTTATAACACGCTTTAATGAAATGTACCCTACTGGTAATGGAAGAACTCCAGGAAGTGGCCCCGAAGCTTGCCGTAACGTAAGGGACCGTGGGCAATTACAGCCAACGTCAGTTGACTGTGGACAATTAGACCCAAGCCGAAACATAACATATTAAAAAGATTGTTAACATTTTTTTAAATGATAGAATATAGTATTGTCATCAGAATGACATAAGTATACCAAGTTCGCAGTCGATACCACATTGGGAAGTGGGTTAAAATTGAGTTACAAGATTTGAGGATACAACGACGACAACAACAGACAGAGTGAGTCAATAGAAAGCGTGTAAAAACTAAAGCAAAAAGCAATCCTGCTCGTATTCGGGACATGCGTGCGTGCGCGCGTGCAGGGGTGGTGTCGGCGATCGTGCCCTGGAACTTCCCTCTGATGCTGATGGCGTGGAAAGTGTGCCCTGCCCTCGCTATGGGTGAGCGTCGGCCGGTCTGCGATGGAATGAAACGCCTCCCGCCCACGTCCGCGTGCGGCCGTGATATTAATGACTCCTGTTGTACTGTAACTATGAAACTTTTTATTTATTTTATACCAGGCAAGGCCCACTGAGCTATGTAACTCTCTTTCAGAAGTGACCTGGCCCCAAACGATTGCTCGACGAAGTGGCTTGTCAAGTGGAAATTTCTAGCGGCCAAAAAAACGCGTCGCGATGTTGATTTGAAATGTGGAGGGAAAAACCGTAGGACACGGTGAAAAATCCACGCGACCACGGGGAGAGAGAGACACGCAAACTCCCAAATGTGTTTTGCTCCAACTATGTCAGGTCCACTCAGCTGTGTAGCTCTTTTTCAGAACTGACCTGGCCACAAATGATAGCTCAACGAAGTGGCTTATAATAATAATAATTCAACTTATAAAGTGCCCTTAAAGAAACTTTCTCAGGGCGCTTATCATGTGGAAATGTATAGCAGCCAAAATACTCTTAAACACGTGTTCAGCAGGCGTCAGGGTCGCGATCGAACCCTCGACCTTCCGTACACCAGGCGAGGTTACCTGCGAACGAGTAATTGGATATGTCGCCCCCACGCGCCCGTGCCCCATTTGTCTCTCTCTCTCGTCTCTGTCGTCTCTCTCGTCTCTCCGCGTAGGCAACACGGTGGTGCTGAAGCCGGCCACGTACACGCGGCTCACCGCGCTGCTTTTCGCCGAGGTGTGCGCCGAGGCCGGGCTGCCCCCCGGCGTCTTCAACGTCGTCACCGGCAACGGCGCCTTCGGTGGCCTCCTGGCGGCGCACCCCGACGTGGACAAGGTGGCCTTCACCGGCTCCACCGAGGTGCGTGGACGTGCGGCGTTCCGGCGCGGGGGTGGGGGAGAAAAGCGCTGCGCCCAGCCGCTGACGTTTGCTGCAGGGGGTGAGAATCGGGGGTGGCGCCGGGCCTGGGGTGGTGCGGTGATCCGGCGCGCACTCGCGCACTAAACCCACCAACGTTAAAAGTTTGACCACGGGCCGTGGTTAAAATTGCGACGTGCAAAGTCAGAGCCGGTCCCTTCTGCAGCTTGCGCTCGGCTCGATTGCCAGTCGCAGTTAACATCGTGGGAGGTGATCATTGGGACTGGCCGTGGGGGTCCCTCTTCGCCAACCCGCACTGACCGGCGTGGTGAAGTATGGTCAAACGGCCCTAATGACTGACACAGCAACGCCTTCATCCAGCAGTGAATAGACAAAGGGCTCGAAGTTACGTAATCCAAGCTCCTGATGGCAGGCATTGGGCGTGTACTGAATCGCCCGTCTGTCTACGGCAGCGATTCGATGAATTGTCACGGTTCCGGTTTACGATTCGGTTTAAGGTTGAGTCTCGTTCATTCCGTCCCGCTCGCTCGCCGTCCCGTTTTGCGTCACGCGAGTTTTTGCCTAAATTGTTGCACGGCGCGCTCGGCCGCTCGCGCGTGCGGCTTCCGTGCCGTGGCGGCACGGGCAATTGCTGCGCTCGCTTCGAAGTGACGCTCAGCGCCCAGGTGTCCCGTGGCGCCAATCGTCGGCGGGGTTTTTTCCGTTCGCAGGTGGGACAGATGCTCCGGCGAGCCACGGCAGGGACGGGAAAGAAGCTGTCGCTGGAGCTCGGTGGGAAGTCGCCGTTCGTGGTGTTCGAGTCGGCCGACCTGGACAGCGCCGTCGAGGGGATAGTCGATGCCATCTGGTTCAACCAAGGGCAGGTACCGGCGGTGCCGATTCGGACGTGGCGCGCGCGCGTACTGGGATTCCCCCGGGGCTGTTAATCTACCTGTGCAGGTCCGTGCGTACATATGTGCTTAGTCCCGTACGTACGTAAATACGTATGTTGATATGCACATTCACACACACACATATATATACAGGGTGCTTTGAAAAATGTTAACACTTATATGGGACTATCGTTTTTAATGGATAATACACTGTAGCGTGATAACAAATTTAATGTTAATAGCTTCAAAAAGTCAGAGGGTCTCCACTTGCTCGCCATCGTCGTCAACGCGTGCCTGGAATCTTCTCCAGGTGGTCTCCAGAGCCCGGAGGGCGCTTTGCTCGCGGCGGTGTTGCAAATTCTTGGAAGTGTTCACATTTTTTTGAAGCACTCTGTGTATTCAAGTGCATATCCAATGGCACATGTATGCGAATGTGATTGAGTCTACATGCCATTTTTAATTTCATCGCCTATTCGCTCGCATTGTATATGCAAGCGTGCGTTCGTTATTGGGTCAATTTAAATGCGTACGGTATTTGCTCACGTCCGTACAAATATACACGGTCACTCGCACATATTGAAACGCATATACGCTGACGCATAATATTAAAATGCATATTCGTTCCATGCGGTTGGGAGAGTTGATCGTGATGTCATGCCGTGCATGTCACGCACGCTTCACGTGTGTGACATGTACGTTGAACTCCTTTCGCGCCGTACGTAGCCAACCGCGCCGATCGGAGGGGAACGTCGACTGCATCATCCGGACGACCGAGGAATAAATTTCGATTTAAAGCTTTCGTGACTGCAGGGATTCATCTTCTTGGTTCTTTCGGTAAAGTCACGTAGAAGGGAAGTACTAAAATAATAAAAATAAAACATAATAAAATAATATAATAAAATAATAAAAATAAAATTATTTTATTATGTTTTATTTTTATTATTTTATTACTTCCCTTCTACGTGACTTTACCGAAAGAACCAAGAAGATGCTGCGTTTTGTGTTTAATTTGTTGTACTTCCCCCGCGCCTGTGCGTGTTGCCCACGTGTGTCCTCGTGTGTCCTCGTGTGCCCTCGTGCCCTCGTGTGCCCTCGTGTGCCCGCGCCTGCCGCAGGTGTGCTGCGCGGGCTCCCGCCTGCTGGTGCAGGAGTCGGTGTGGGAGCCGCTGCTGGCGCGGCTGCGCGAGCGCATGTCGCGCCTGCGCGTGGGCGATAGCCTCGACAAGACGGTGGACGTGGGCGCCCTGGTGGACGAGTCGCAGCGGACGACGATCCAGGGCTTCGTGGAGGAGGCGAGGGCCGAGGGAGCCGAGGTGAGGGAGGCGTGCGGCTAGTGTCGCGGGTTCGAGGTCGCGATGCGCCAAACGCACCCGGGGTGGCTTCTCCCGATTAGCACGGCCGGTTACGTACGGTGCGAAAGAAGTTCGCACGTGTGTGGTGTTTGTGGTGTGTGTGTGGTGTGTGTGTGTGGTGTGTGCTAGGGTTGTGGGGAGCGTTGGCGCCGCGGTTAGCTTGCCGGCGAACCCGAGTTCCATTCCCGCTCACGACCAGCACCAGTGACGATTTATCCTAACCGGTTCTGTGCCTCCCCTCGGTCGACTCAGCCTTAAATGAGTACCTGGTGCGGTGTGTAAACCTCGCCAATGGGGAGACAAAGGCGGCCCGGGCGTGGTGCCAGCCACCCACCCACCCCCTCGTGTGCCGTGCCGGCCTTCATAGGTGCTCGCTAACAGCACTTGCCCCAACAGTCTGTTAAGGCTACACGGAGGGGGGGGGATCTTTGTTGTTTGTGTGCAGGGGTGGGGGAGGTGTGCGTGGCGAGGGGAGCGATAGCGTTGCGGTTAGCGTACTGCTCTTCGAACCCGGCGACCGTGGAAAAGTAATCAGGGCTTTCTTTCTGGAATCGTTATTCTGACTTCCTGGATCTTGCCCTGATGATGTTTCCTGCAAGACGCCCGATCCAACGGCCGCATTCGGTTGTGAGCATGCAAACTCCAAATATGCAGCAGGCGTCGGGGTCGGGATCGAATCCACGACCTTCTTGCTTAGTTTCTACAACCCGATTGGATTGGGTGCTATCATTGTGTCGTAGGCATTTAGTGTGTGACGGGTGGGGTGCGTGAGGGTGGGGGGGGTGTCGTTAAATTTGTTTGACCCCGAGCGTTGATCGCGTGCTGAACGTGCGTTGCCCGTGCAGGTGTACCAGGTGTGCGCGAGCCTGCCGCCCAAGGGGCTGTTCTACCCGCCCACCCTGATCACCAACGTCAACACGGCATCCCGGGTCGTCAGAGAGGAGGTGGCCGCACTGTCGCAGCCCACGGCTAAAACCACCTTGCACTTTTGGAACCTCATTTGCCAGTAGAAAATATGATAATTGTTTTTTTTACCCTTCTATCTGGCAACAAAACTGACACCTTTTTTACGAGGAGTCATGTTTGCACCTTGGCTACGTACGGTGCGAAAGAAGTTCAAAACCTCGATAATAGACATACACTAAGTGGGAATTTAGCAGCCAAATACTCTGAACGCGTGACGTTGATTAAAAAAATTGAGGGAAAAACCGGAGGACCCAGAGAAAAGTCCACGCGACCACGGGGAGAGAACGAGAGAGACACGCAAACTCCAAATATACAACAGGCGTCGTCAGGCTCGGGATTGAACCCCACGACCTCCTGCATACCCGGCGAGGCAATTAACATCTCGTGGTGCTGAAGAAGTGGAACATACATACAACATACATACAACATACATACAACATACTTACATAACCCCGGTTATCGACAGTCCAATGTGAACAAAAGTTTGGCGTATGGTTGTGTATGTAAATAGGGACTCGTTCCAATCTGGTTGCGTTAAAAGGGTCGCTAAGGACATCTGGCATAGAGCCCTTGCGTACCAGAGGAGTAATTTCCGTAGCTTGTGTGCATTACCTTCAACAATTTTCTTGAATGCGATTGCATTCGCATACAAAAATTAATTCTGAAATATTCACCGCGTAATTACTGCTGTTTAAATGATCTTAATGGATTGCCCCTTAACCTTTGAGAATCGAAGCATCTCTATTCACCACGTGCTGCCTGTCACAACTGCAGAGCGCTCACGTCCGTGTGCAATTCGGATTTACGCAGCGTCTCCTGTTTAATACAGCTGCATCTGAAGATGCCGTCACATCCACGTGCACTGTACGTTATTAATCAAGTTTCCTGCTGCTGCTGTTGCTGCTGCCACTGTTGCTGATGCTGCTGTTGCTGCTGCTGCTACTGTTGCTGATGCTGCTGCTGTTGTTGCTGCTGCTACTACTGTTGCTGGTGCTGTTGCTGCTGCTGTTGCTGCTGCTGTTGCTGCTGCTACCACTGTTGCTGATGATGTTGCTGCTGCTGCCGCTGTTCCTGCTGCTGTTGCTGCTGCTACCACTGTTGCTGATGCTGGTGCCGCTGCTGTTGCTGCTGCTGCCGCTGTTGCTGCTGCTACTGCTGCTGCTGTTCCTGCTGCTGTTGCTGCTGCTACCACTGTTGCTGATGCTGGTGCCGCTGCTGTTGCTGCTGCTGCCGCTGTTGCTGCTGCTACTGCTGCTGATGCTGCTGCTGTTGCTGCTGCTGTTGCTGCTGCTACCACTGTTGCTGATGATGGTGCCGTTGCTGCTGCTGCCACTGTTGCTGCTGCTGCCGCTGCTGCTACTGCTGCTGTTGCTGCTGCTACCACTGTTGCTGATGATGGTGCCGTTGCTGCTGCTGCCACTGTTGCTGCTGCTGCCACTGTTGCTGCTGCTGCCCCTGCTGCTGCTGCTGTTGCTGCTGTTGCTGCTGCTGCTGTTGCTGCTGTTGCTGCTGTTCCTGCTGCTGTTGCTGCTGCTACCACTGTTGCTGATGCTGGTGCCGTTACTGCTGCTGCTGCTGCCACTGTTGCTGCTGCTGCCGCCACTGTTGCTGCTGCTGCCGCTGCTGCTGCTATTGCCGCTACTGCTGCAGGTCTTTGGGCCAGTGTTGGTGGCGCTTCCCTTCCGCACGGCGAAGGAAGCCGTCGAACTGGCCAACAACACGCCGTACGGCTTGGCGGCGAGCGTGTGGACAGAGAAGCTCTCCCTGGCTCTGGAGGTCGCCTTGTCGTGAGTCCGCTTCGATGAACACGGCGGATTTTTGTTTATTTGTGTGTGTGTGCGGGTGTTTTTGTTGCGCTTTTTGTCAGTTCCCCTGTTGGGCGAAGGCCTCTCCCCCGTGCCGTGTCGGTCGCCGGGGTTATTTTTGTCATATTTTACCGTATTTCTATCGCGCTGGTGAGTGCGGGTTGGTGAAATGGTGTGGCGGGGGACAAGGGGAGGGTGGGAGATTGAGAACTTGTTCGTACGTCGCTCATCGTCGCTGTGAGTCTTGGTCAGGGATCGAACACGGGTCACGGGGTGCAGCGTGCGGTGTGCTGGCCAACGCGCCGCCGGTGCCTGCACCTGTTGGGTTTTTCGGCACCAGTCGTGTCCCAGTTACGCCGTTGGGAGTCGGACTCGTGTGTTGACGAGGCTCGAGAACTGCCCCCAGAATAATGTCGCACGGCTACCTCTATGGACGCTTCAATTGGCCTTTTTTCCACCCAACGCTGCACCTCTTCATACTCCGCAAGCCGTGTTCAGCACGTGCGTGTGTGCGTCACGTGCGTGTGTGTGGACAGAATCAAAGCCGGCACGGTGTGGGTGAACGGACACAACATGTTTGACGCTGCCTCCGGCTTCGGGGGATATCGGCACAGCGGCTTCGGGCGCGACGGCGGCAAGGAGGTGAGAGAGCGAGACGCGCAGGGACAGGAAGGTCTCACCCTGTCCTGTGCAGGCAGGGTTCACAGATTATAACCTTAATTCGTTCAACCAAACCAATGGCTACATTAAACTTTGTTAACGTGTTTACTATTTACTTTTAAAAGAGTAACGATCTCTTCCTTAACCCGCACCCTACCTGGTCCTAGAGGGCATTGGGAGGGATGGAGAAATGGAGGACCCAAGCCCACAGAGACCGATGGCTCATTGAGCGTGGGGACGGAGGGCCTGGTGTGGTTTCTGGGCCATTCCTGGGCCGGCAGTTAATGGTTCCCAGTGATTGAGGAAATGAAGCAAGAGAGACCTTGTAATCTTAGCTGTTGTTGAGGCTTTCCCGGGTAAATAAATGGTTGTTTAACAATATGTAATGTATATAATGTGCGGCCCTTTTGTCAATCCACCGCTGGATGAAAGGCTCCCCACGTATCTCGGTCATCGGGGTGGTTTGACCATACTTCACCACACTGCTCAGTGTGGTTTGGTGAAGGTGGGAGGGGGTGGCGGCGAGTCTGGTTCACACATCGCTGATGTTAGTTTGTTGTCCTGCCGTGGCTCGGGTTCGAACTCGGCTCCCTGGATTCGCAGCACTGACCACTGCATCACTGATTCCGCCCCGAATAATGAAACAGAACTAATGTCAACCGGCCAGGTGGCTCGGCAGCAGAGCGAGCGGCACGCAGTCGGAAGCGTACGGGTTCAAATCCTGGTTGGGGATTGACTCAACCCATCATCCGTGCGAGGGCCAATAAAATGAGTACCACTTTGCGGGGTGGGGGGGGGGTAGGGTGAATTCAACAGCGGTTGCCCTTTGGTTCGACTCGCCCCGGCCATAGCCGAGTAGAATTTCCCCCCACTGGAAATCGAAGGCTGTTAACAGGAGACGTGCCCGCACCTCGCGACGCTCACTTGGGAAAGAGAATGGAAAGAGAAATAAGTATAACCCGTAAAAACAAAGTTTTTCACTATAAATCCTTTATATGCGTGGCGGCTAGAGTCCTCTCGTCCTCTGGCTTGAGATGGCTGCCACCTATAGGTCAGATGATTGCATTGTACCATTAAGCAATTGGTAATTAAATATAATATTTTTGTCCTAAAAAGTGTAAAATTTTGGAAAAAAATTTTCACGAACATTAATTGTCACGCACAACGAGTCTGTGTGGAAATGTCAGCTCGATTGGATCACGGGAAGTGGGTTTAAAAACGACCGAAAGATTTGCACGGTCCTAAGCAAGCAAGCGAACTTAATATAAAGGATTAAAAAACTGAAATGACGCAAACCTGAGCTGGTTCCCGTCTCCCGTCACGCCCTCCTCCTCGCGGTGGCGCCAGGGCCTGTTCGAGTACGTGCGGCCCCGCTGGGAGGAGCGCGCCCGCCCCGACCCCGGCAACGTGGACCTCGCGGCGTTCGGAGCCGCCTACGGGGCCGACGTGGCGCCCATCCCCGGCACGGCCGCCGCCGTCGCACACCCCACCGTGACGGCACACGAGCAGCTCCTGCCGAGGCACGCCACGCCCCGGCTTACGAACACCCTACATACGAACACCCTACTTACGAACACCCTACTTAAGAACACCCTACTTACGAACACCCTACTTAAGAACACCCTACTTACGAACCACCCTACTTACGAACACACTACTTACGAACACCCTACTTACGAACACCCTACTTACGAAAACCCTACTTAAGAACACCCTACTTACGAACATCCTACTTACGAACACCCGGCTTAAGAACACCCTACTTACGAACACCCTACTTACGAACACCCGGCTTACGAACACCCTACTTACGAACACCCTACTTACGAACACCCTACTTAAGAACACCCTACTTACGAACACCCTACTTACGAACACCCTACTTAAGAACACCCTACATACGAACACCCTACTTACGAACACCCTACTTAAGAACACCCTACTTACGAACACCCTACTTAAGAACACCCTACTTAAGAACACCCTACTTAAGAACACCCTACTTAAGAACACCCTACTTACGAACACACTACTTACGAACACCCTACTTAAGAACACCCTACTTAAAAACACCCTACTTAAGAACACCCTACTTAAGAACACCCTACTTAAGAACACCCTACTTAAGAACACCCTACTTACGAACACCCTACTTAAGAACACCCTACTTACGAACACCCTACTTACGAAAACCCTACTTAAGAACACCCTACTTACGAACACCCTACTTACGAACACCCGGCTTAAGAACACCCTACTTAAGAACACCCTATTTAAGAACACCCTACTTAAGAACACCCTACTTACGAACACCCTACTTACGAACACCCGGCTTAAGAACACCCTACTTAAGAACACCCTATTTAAGAACACCCTACTTAAGAACACCCTACTTACGAACACCCTACTTACGAACACCCTACTTAAGAACACCCTACTTAAGAACACCCTACTTAAGAACACCCTACTTAAGAACACCCTACTTAAGAACACCCTACTTACGAACACCCTATTTAAATCCTTTATATTAAGTTCGCTTGCTTGCTTGCTTGCGCGCTTACGACCGTGCAAATCTTTCAGTCGTTTTTTAACCAACTTCCCGTGATCCAATCGAGCTGACATTTTGCACACAGACTCGTTGTGCGTGACAATTTATTTTCGTGAAAAAGTTTTTTCCAAAATTTTCAACATATTAGGATTTTTTAAAATATTTAATTACCAATTGCTTAATGGTGGCAGGCAATCATCTGACCCATAGGTGGCAGCCATCTCAAGCCAGAGGACGAGAGGACTCTAGCCGCCACGCATATAAAGGATTTATAGTGAAAAACTTTGTTTTTACGGGTTAATTTTTTTTAGATTTAAAGCTTTCGTGACTGCAGGGATTCATCTTCTTGGTTCTTTCGGTAAAGTCACGTAGAATGGCCGAAACGTCGTGAAAATAATTTTATTACGTTTTCATGTTTTATTATTTTATTATTTCCATTCTACGTGACTTTACCGAAAGAACCAAGAAGATGAACACCCTATTTACGAACGCCCTACTTACGAATGCCCGGCTTAAGAACGCCCGGTTTAGGAACATCCGCACTTGTGAACATCTGCCCTGATGAACATCCGCACCTACGAACGAGCTTCCAAAAGATTTTATTTAATCCTCCGACTTGCAAATGTGAACTCGCACTTGCGAACGCTTTATTTACTGTACAGTATTTTGTTACAGTGTTACATGCAAGTGTAGATGTTTCTTTTTATGAGTTTAACAATGCTTCCCTTTTTTGTTTAACTGTAACTCGTTTTATAACCCTTACCACGTGTGCATTTAAATACAGTGCATTACTGTGTTCCGATGCACGAACCGTTCGACTTACGAACGTCGGGTCGGGCGTCACAGTGGTGAGATGTTAACTGCCTTGCCAAGTATACAGGAGGTCGTGGGTTCCATCCCGACCCCGATGCCTGAATATTTGGATTTTGCATGTTCTCTCCACGTGGTCGTGTGGATTTTTCTCCGGGTCCTCCGGTTTTTCCCTCCACATTTAGAAACACGCGTTTAAAGTATTTGGCTGTTATACATTTCCATGTTATGAGCCGCTTCGTTGAGCTATCAATTGTGGCCAGGTCGCTTCTGAAAAAAGAGCTGGTGTGGCTCAGTGGGCCTTACCTGATAAAATAAAAAATAGTTCAGTGGTAGACTCACCCCGGCCGTACTTTGTTCGTCGTGTGCCGTGTGGTTTGCTGAGCGTCGTGTTGTCGCGCTGTATCGGCGTGTGGGTCGTGCTGTGATACGCTGCGTGTGTGCGCGTGCGTGTGCGTCCGCCAAACGGCGCAGCGTGGACCGCACGTACAAGCTGTACTACGGCGGGGCGCAGAAGCGTCCGGACGGGATGTACTCGAGGCCCGTGCTTGCGCCCGACGGCAGCAGCGTGATCGCCTACGTCGCCGACGGCAACCGCAAGGACGTGCGCAACGCGGTCGAGGCGGCGCACAAGGCCGCACCCGGGTACGCAGCCGCCACCCCCCCCCACCCCCCGTCGTCGTCGTGCTGCTGTCAAACCCCCAGTGGTTTCAAATGCGTGTGGCGGCCCGCGCACTGATGATGGCTTATCGGCAAAAGTGAAAATTAGCAAAGAATGCTGGTATAAATATCGATTTAAAGCTTTCGTGACTGCAGGGATTCATCTTCTTGGTTCTTTCGGTAAAGTCACGTAGAAAGGAAATAATAAAATAATATTTTATTAATAAAATAATATTTTATTATGTCTTTATTTTATTATTTCCCTTCTACATGACTAACGCTGGTATAGCGTGTATTGTATTGATATCTTAACGCCGGTGTCTCCGCATTGCTTCAAGCTGATCGGGATCGGCTGCAGTCCTCCCGCACGCGATGCCAAAGACGCCTTCTTGGCATCCGGCGGTTCGACTTCGTCAGAAATGTCACCCCTGGCGATCGAGGGCTTAGTTAGAAAGAGACGCCGGCTATCACTTTGTTGGACATGTCGCCCCATCTCGATGCGCGGACTCCAGCAACTTGCGCTCTTCGGTTAGCGGTCGACGTTTGAAGCGAAGACCGCGACCCTCAAAGGAATGGCGCCAACCCCCGTGTTCACCACCACCCCTCTCGCCGTGATCCGTAGCTCAACCAAATCACTAGAGACGCCGGCGTACGGCAGCAAGGGCAGCTTACACGCGAACGCTGCCATCGCAAGAGGTCACGGGTTTGGCGGAAACGGTCCTTCGCTGACTACGCGAGCGACGGGCGGACAAACAAACGAACGAACGCCTTCCGTCCTCTGACAGATTCCGCAGTTGCTTCTGCTGCTTCACAGTCGAGGGGCGACCTCCAAGGTCTAACCTTAGAGTATCCGACCATTTGCTCGTAGGTCACCTGACTCATGGAGTCCACTCCAATGGCTGTCTCTTTAACTGCCCCTCCTTCATCCAGAGGATGCCTTTTTGCGTTTAGTTTGTTGTCCTTCCCCCGTACCTCTTATTAGCACGGTTGGCTATGGACAGTGCAAAAAGAAGTTCAACACACACGTGCCCGCGCAGGTGGGGCAAGCGCGCGGCTCACAACCGCGCCCAGGTGGTGTACTACATGGCGGAGAACCTGGAGCTGCGGCGCGACGAGGTGGCGCGCCGGCTGGCGGCGCTGACGGGTGTGACCCCGGCGGCCGCTCTGGACGAGGTGGAGGAGAGCGTGACCCGGCTGTTCCACTGGGCGGCCTACTGCGACAAGTACGGCGGCACCGTGCAGGTGGGCACGCAGGGGGGTTGGGGGGGTGCGGGCAACCAGGAATGGCGCGCAGAGCAAACCGGAGCAAGCCAGGGACTGATAATTGTTTTTTTACCCTTCTATCTGGCAACAAAACTGACACCTTTTTTTTACAAGGAGTCATGTTTGCATAGACCACAAAACCTGCAGTCAATGCAAAAAAAAACATAACTCTGATAATGTTATGCACTGTCCTTGAAGTTGATTGGTCCACACCCGAGACAGCTTTCTTAGAGCCTAGTCTCACATGGAAAATGAGGTTCCAATGGTGTAAAAGCCAGGGACTGTGAATGTGTGGGGAACGGGAGCTTGTGCATACAGGGGGGAGGGCAAGCAGTGCTGGTGAATTCGTGGTGAACCGGTGCGGCTGACCACAGGGGGCTGATGAACACGTGAGGAGCCGCATCCGTTGATGCAGGTGGCAGCCAAGGACGCTGAACTTACCGGGAGAGCCAGCGCTTGCACAAAACGCGTGGCCGCTTGTTACAGAGGTTCGCGGTTCGAAGCTGGCAAGTCGCACTGGGCAATAAAAAAACTACAGGCAATTTATATTTTAGCAGGTAAGGTCCACCGAGTTATTTTGCTGGCCACAGTTGATAGCTCAACGAAGTGGGCTATCACGCGGATATTTAAAGCCGCCGAATACTCTAAACGCACGTTAATTCTAAATGTGGAGGGAAAACCCGGAGAAAAATCCACGTGACCACGGGGAGAGAGACGTGCAAACTCCAAATATACAGCAGGCATCGGGTTTGGGATCGAACCCACGACCTCCTGTATACCAGGCCAGGTAGTTAACATCTCCTAGCCACCGTGATGATGATGAGAGAGACACGCAAACTCCAAATATACAGCAGGCATCAAGGTCTGGATCGAACCCACGACCTCCTGTATACCAGGCGAGGTAGTTAATATCTCCTAGCCACCGTGATGATGATGATGATGAGAAAGAGACGCAAACTCCAAATATACAGCAGGCATCAGGGTTGGGATCGAACCCACGACCCTCTGCATACCAGGCGAGGTAGTTAACATCTCCTAGTCACAGCGGTAGACGTGCCTCTACACGAGCCTTCTTGTTCGCGGCAAAGAGTTTGACGCGCGCGCCGAAAAACCACCACCCCTCCATGTGCCGTTTGGCGGTGCGTGCGTTTGCGCGCGTGCAGGAGACGACGCTGTACGGGGCGACGGTGATGGTGCGCGAGCCCGTGGGCGTGGTGGCCGTCGCGTGCCCCGACGAGAGGCCGCTGCTCGCCTTCGTGAGCCTCTTTGCGGCGGCCATCGTCAGGGGCAACGCCGTCGTCATCGTGCCCAGCGAGAGGCACCCGCTGCCCGCGCTCGACTTTTATCAGGTGAAAAAACCAAAGAATAATTTTATCAGGTGGGTGGGGGACCGTCGACGGCCACTGTTTTTTTATTTTATTTTACCAGGTTAAGGCCCACTGAGCTATTGAGATATTTTTCAGAAGCAACCTGGCTGTCGCAAATTATCGCGCAGCAGAGTGGCTCGTCACGTGGAAATTTATCGCGACCAAACACTCTAAAATGCGTTGATGTTGATTCTAAATATGGAGGCAAAAAAACGGAGGACGTGGAGAAAAAGCCACGCTACCACAGGGAGAGAGAGACACGCAAACTCCAAATATATACAGCAGGCGTCGGGGTCAGGATTGAACCCACGACCTGCATACCGGGCGAGGTAATTAACATCTCGCCGCTGACTTCAAAGCCACGTGGGTCACGGATGTTGTTTAGCGGCGCTGCATCACGCTGGTCACTGTGGGGTTGGGTAAGCGGGCACTCGGCACTGGTCCGGAACGCTCGCCAACTAACGTTCCCAGCGGCAGGGAATCGAACCCAGGTTGCCGAGTTTGTAGCGCGGCGTGCCAACCACTGCACCGCCTCTCCACACGCTCCCGTTTGCCCGCAAGATATTTCAACGGAGAGTCATCTTATTCTGTCACGCGCACGATTCAATGAATCTATCGAGAGCGTGAGACTATTTTAATTGGTGAATGTTTGCATGTACGTGCTCGTGCATGGGATGCCTGAAGTCCAGTGGCAGAGCCAGTGGGGGGGGTGGGGTGGCACGTGCCCCCCCAATGAGGGATTTCGATCGGATCACTGCCACTGTGTAGCATATTATTACGTGCCAGGGACTCTATGAGATGATAGGATAATAGTCTGAGTCCATAATTGGCAATAAGTAACGGCTGCTTGCGTTGTGGCCGAAACGTTGTGAGAATTATTTTATTATGTTAAATTTTTATTATTTTATTATTTTCATTCTACGTGACTTTACCGAAAGTACCAAGAAAACGGCAAAGCAGTTATAAGTGACTCACAGAATTGTGTGCAGTTGCGTACACATTCACCTTCAGCGAGCGCGATGCCGATCACACACGTGTCGAATAAAAAGCAAGGGACAAGTCCTTACTTACGAACAACTCCTATCATTTTTCATTGCTGGAGGGGTTGCCCCCCCCCCCTACTTGAAAATCCTGGCTCCGCCACTGCAGAAGTCCTCTTTTTTAGGCAGCCACAGAGCAATTGGGCAATTCGTACGAGAAATTAACCAGGGGCTGCGGGAATCTAACCTCGAAAACCCTCTGCAGACTCGCTCGGTGGGTCGAGCGTGATAATTAGAAAACAAAACTTCGCAGGCAGGTTAAGGAAACGCGCACCAACGAAGAGACAAAAAATCTCCCTCGTCACGTTGATACGCAACCCACAAGGCTGCGTGTTCCAGGCTGTTCTTGACGCGAGCTTGAAGCCTCAGTCGTGGGACAAAGTCAGTGAACGGTCGGGGTAGGAACCACTCCCCCCCTCGCTCGGCATGCCGTGCCGCCAACCTTAGATTCCGAAAAGTTGATGGGGAAGCTACTGTTGTGCGCGTGCTCGTGTGCGCGCGCGTGCACAGGTATTCGACACGTCCGATCTTCCAGCCGGTGTCGTGAACATCCTGACCGGCTCGCGGGACCACCTGACCAAGTACCTGGCGGAGCACCAGGACGTGCAGGCCATGTGGTACTTCGGCAGTGAGCAGGTACAACCTTGCCTTGGCCTCGGATCGGTAGGATGAGCAGGGAGGCATCAACTAAACTAATATTTATACTG
This sequence comes from Lethenteron reissneri, assembly GCF_015708825.2. NCBI lineage: Eukaryota > Metazoa > Chordata > Hyperoartia > Petromyzontiformes > Petromyzontidae > Lethenteron > Lethenteron reissneri. Next base: position 7,207,041 of record NC_083780.1, read on the forward strand.
GTAGGAACGAAGTGGACCAGACCATCAATAGATTAATGTGTCCGTCTGTCCGTCCGACTGTCCGTCCGTCCGTCCGTGTATCAACATCGCCCCCTACTGCAAACACTTGGCATGACCCTGTCCGACAAGATGGCCGCCCGCTCCCCCTGCGATCTGTGAATTAAACAAGATGGCCATCGCTTCCAGCGCATCACGGCAAAACTTTAAACTTCGCTTCAAAATTACTTTACTGAAACGCAGCACGTTTTTTTAACACAGAGACAAGAAACATTTATTAACACAGAGACGAGATACATTTAATTGCCTTATTTGTGCACGAAAAGCACGGCGCGAGGCCTAGTGCGGCAGGCTTTGCGAGGCCTAGTGCGGCAGGCTTATTAACACAGAGATGAAACGCAGCACGTTTATTTTAACACAGAGACAAGAAACATTTATTAACACAGAGACGAGATACATTTAATCGCCTTATTTGTGCACGAAAAGCACGGCGCGAGGCCTAGTGCGGCAGGCTTTGCGAGGCCTAGTGCGGCAGGCTTATTAACACAGAGATGAAACGCAGCACGTTTATTTTAACACAGAGACAAGAAACATTTATTAACACAGAGACGAGATACATTTAATCGCCTTATTTGTGCACGAAAAGCACGGCGCGAGGCCTAGTGCGGCAGGCTTCGCGAGGCCTAGTGCGGCAGGCTTCGCGAGGCCTAGTGCAGAAGGTGGTGGTGGGGGGTGGTGGTGGGGGGTGGTGGTGCGGGGTGGTTGTGGGGGGTGGTGGTGGGGGGTGGTGAGGGCTGGTGGGAGGGGTGGTGTTGAGGGTGGTGTTGGGGGGTCTTTAAATCTCACAGCGTTTCTTGTCAAAACAAACACTTTTAATTAACGTTACACTAGAATACAGTAATTTTTTCTTTAACTCCTCTATACCCGGTCGATATCCCTGTACCGGTACTAAGTATTATTCCTACCAGCCCACCCCGCAGGGTCCTGTTTTTACCAGCTCAGGTCCACGGGTGTAGAGTTCTTTTTTTAAATCCTTTATATTAAGTTCACTCGCTTGCTTGCTTGCGCACTTACGACCGTGCAAATCTTTCGGTCGTTTTTTAACCCACTTCCCGTGATCCAATCGAGCTGACATTTTGCCACACAGACTCGTGCGTGACAATGTATTTTCGTGAAATCTTTTTTCCAAAATTTTACACTTTTTAGGAATATATTTTTTTCATATTTCATTTAAAATACCAATGTGATAAAAATTTAACTCTTACTCAAGAAAAACATAAATAAATATTAAAATAAAAACCGATGCCACGCATATAAAGGATTTATAGTGAAAAACTTTGTTTTTACGGGTTAATTTTTTAGAAGCGACCTGGCTATCACAAATGATAGCTCGGTGAAGTGGGGCATCGTGCGGAAATGTACAGCAGCCAAATACTCTAAACGTGTGACGTTGATTCCTAATGCGGAGGGAAAACCGGGGGACCCGGAGAAAAATCCACGCGACCACGGAGAGAGAGAGAGAGAGTTTCAAACTCCAAATATACAGCAGGCGTCAGGGTCGGGATCGAAATCACGACTTCCTGTATACCAGGCGAGGTAATTAACATCTCCTAGCCACCGTGATGATAATGCAAGAGAGAGACACGCAAACTCCAAATACACAGCAGGCATCGGGTTTGGGATCGAACCCACAACCTCCTGTATACCAGGCAAGGTAGTTAACATCTCCTAGCCATCGTGACGGCCCCCCAATATTTCTGACCGAAAAAATTATTCAGAGGCGTTTCGTTTCTCACGAAATGGGGGGGCCGCGCACTGCATTTTCGTTTTTATCCCGCGCTTTTAATTAACTTTCCCTGTATGTCTGTTTAAATGTTTGACGCGTAATATCTCCGGATCTACGAAGCCGAATGAGCCGAAGTCTTCTACACACAGCCCCTCCTCATCCTCCCACATTTCGTTTCAAAAACCACCGGTCCAGGTCCGACCGATCCAGGGTCTCTTCGTGTTTTTTTTGTTTACTTTTTTTTTATTCCACTATCTCAAATATGTTAGAATTATCCAGACAATAATGAACTATTGTTGTTGTCTGTGTTGTCATCCTAGAATGAATATGTACATACTAGCCTTTTGCCCGTCCAAGGATTGGTGTATTGCAGTAAATCTGAAACTTGCAAGCGAACAGCAGACCGCGACGTGATATATTCATTGCATCAATACGTGTGCAATTTGTAAGGCCACGGGGACACAGACCTATTTCATTTAAAGGTTGTAATCCCTTGTTCATCATGACGTCATTTCTACTTCGATGTCTCAACAGCGTGACGGGGATCACGTGACGTGAGGGTTCTGCCTTTGTAGTGAGGGTTGTAAGTTGACGCTGAGGAGGGGGGAGGAGGCGCCTCGCCCCCCCCCCATGTGGAGTGACGTCACCCACTAATTATTATTAATGAGAGGGGGGTCCATGTGGAGGACGTCATCTGTTCATGAGTATTAATGAGGGGGGCTGGTCGACGTGGAGTGACGTCACGCGCGTTACACACCGACATCATTGGGTAAATATAGTAGTAAATGCAGATTTAACAAAAAATATTGGTAAAAAACAAGTTTGCCAATGCACGCACTTTTATTTGCACTCAAAAGTAGAAAATACATTCGCTTTGCCCCAGAATTAATCAAATTTTATGTGCTGAATAAAAGCGGAGGTGGGCTTGCAAAAATTTGCTTAATCATACCGAAAGGAAAACCACCCACTTTTATTCAACACGTCAAGTTTGATTTCGATTTAAAGCTTTCGTGACTGCAGGGATTCATCTTCCTGGTTCTTTCGGTAAAGTCACGTAGAATGGAAATAATAAAATAATAAAAATAAAACATAATTAAATAATTCTCACGACGTTTCGGCCACAATGCAAGCAGCCGTCCTCAGGTGTCTGCTCAACAGACCTGTTCTCCACCTGAGGACGGCTGCTTGCGTTGTGGCCGAAACGTCGTGAGAATTGTATTTAATTATGTTTTATTTTTATTATTTTATTACTTCCCTTCTACGTGACTTTACCGAAGGAACCAAGAAGATGTCAAGTTTGATTAATTCTTGGGCCCAGTGCAAATAAATGTGCGCGCGTAGGCCTCGGCAAGGTAAGGTAAAAGTGTAAAAGCAACGAGCCTACCTTTTACCCTACCCTTTACCCTTACCCCTTGGCATGTCGACACCTTTACCTTTACCATTTTACCCGGTAAAAAGGGTACAATTACCTTACCTTGCTGAGGCCTACGCACGCACGCACGCGTGTGTGTGCGCGTTGCAAAACTAGTGGTAGCTCCTGCAATCTCTCATTTACTTGATACAGCTGTCGTGGCTGTGACGGTTCCACCTGAAGACTTGTGTTGCCTCCGAAACGTCGTGATTTTTATTTTATTTTACTTTGATTAATTTTAATGTTTTACCTACGTGACTTTACCGAAAAAACCTAAGAATATAGCAATTGTTTACCCATTTTGTCGTCGTTGTTGTTGTTTTGTGTGCTCGACGGCTCGCAGGGGAGCAAGTTTGTGGAGAGCGCCTCCGCCGGCAACCTGAAGCGCACGTGGGTGAACTACGGCGTGGAGCGCGACTGGGCGAGCGCCGAGTGTGGCCAGGGCGAGGAGTTCCTGTACCACGCCACGCAGTGCAAGAACCTGTGGCTGCCCATGGGAGACTCGTTTGCCAACTGAGCGCCGCCGCAATGGGGGCACACGGCTTTGATCGCGGGAGCGTTGGTAAACCAACAAAAACATATTCTTGGTTTCGATTTAAAGCTTTCGTGACTGCGGCAGAGATTCATCTTCTTCGTTCTTTCGGTAAAGTCACGTAGAATGGAAATAAATAATAAAATAGAAATAATAAAATAATTCTTGCGACGTTTCGGCCACAACGCTGTCTCCCCGACAGACCTGGTCTTCACCTGAGGACGGCTGCTTGCGTTGTGGCCGAAACGTCGTGAGAATTATTTTATTAAGTTATATTTTATTATTTTATTATTTCCATTCTACGTGACTTTACCGGAAGAACCAAGAAAGCTTTAAATCAAAAGCTTTAAATAAAAATTTAACAAAAACATTTCACATTTTATTTTACCAGATGCGTAGCTGTGCTGTAGCTCTTTTTCAGAAGCGACCCGGCCATCACCAAATGATAGGTCAGCGAAGTGGCTCATCATCATCATCATCGTGTGCAAATCTATAGCAGCCAAATACTCTTAGACGCGTGATGTTGATTCTAAATGTGGAGGGAAAAACCCGGACAAAAATCCACGCGACCACGGGGAGAGAGAGACACGCACATTCCAAATATACAGCAGCAGGCGTCGGAGTTGGGATCGAACCCACGACCTCTTGCATACCGGGCGAGGTAGTTAACATCTCCTAGCCACCCTGGGTTAGCGCAGCAAAATTTAACCATCGTGCTGTAATTCTATGCTCCTGTGTCTTTCCCCCCCCCCCCCCCCCCCGTACCTATTTCAGGCTGAGTTGATCTACTGATCTATAAAGACAAAGATCCCCCGTATAGCCTTAACAGACTCGGGGAAAGTGCTGTTAGCGAGCGCCTATGAAGGGGTGGCACGGCACACGAGGGGGTGGGTGGCCAACCCCACGCCCGACCGCCTTTGTCTCTTCAGTGGCGATGTTTACACACCGCACCGGGTACTCATTTCAGGCTGAGTCGACCTAGGGAAGGCCCAGGACCGGTTCAGGTAATCATTACTGGTGTTTTCCGTGAGCGGAAATCGAACCGGGGTCGCCAGGTTCATAGCGCAGCGTAGCGCTAACCGCTACACTATTGCTCTCCACACTGTACACACACACACACATCTGCCTAAACAGAATCGGTGCTCTGTACGTCACGTTGCGACGCACACACACGGACACATGCACAAGATACCTGCGTTCATTTGAATCCGCAGCCTCGAGTCTCCGTTACTTGGGCTGTGTTTGTCAACCGTGAGGCGCGTGCAGCGCGTTTCTACTTTAATGTTTCATTTCGGCAGGTGACGACGACGACCGGGAAGTGACGCATGGCGGAACCGTGCTGGGTGATTGTCAGTTGGGAGACTTTGTTCCAGAGTTGATCACGGGTTGTGTCGTACAATGTCACACACGCTGCACGCACGTTGAACTTCTTTCGTTACGGTACGTAGCCAAACGCGCTAATCGGAGGTGCTGGGGAAGGACAACAAACTAAACACAAAAAGCAGTTGCCAAGAAATGAGTTCTCAATCTTGATGGTTTAAAAGTGCGTGGCTCCCAGTGGCCAGAGGTCGCAAACGGGTTTTGATTCCTTACCCGTACCCGGCCGCACCAGGGTCGCAAACGGGTACCAGTACCCGTACCCGGCCGGGCACGGGTAGCCGGGTATCGGGTAGGGTACGGGTATCGGGTACCCGATTGCGACCTCTGCCAGTGGCCTCCTAATATCGGGAGGGAAGAGCGGTTCCAGACGGTCGCAGAAGCGCGTGATGCGGTGACCGTCTTCGTTCGACGTGGTACTTTTCACGGGCAATGGTCGTGGTCCTCAAAAGTTCACAAGTGTGTTCCCCGAGTGCATCCCAGCGAGCAGTGCAGCTCTCTGTCAAGGGCCAACTCGGCCAGCCGACAAGGGGCCGCAGCAAAGTTTACACGTCACAAGTTACGCACGCTTGAAAGGAATTGACGACATCTTGAACGTAAACATTTCCACGATTTTATGTTCACATTTGATATTTTGTGATCTCAATAGGATTTGTTTAAGGAGGGCAGGGGGGTGGCAGAGTGGAGATCCGTGGTAGCGCATCCACCACTTGTCGCAGAGGGTTCACGGTTACTAATCCACTGGCTGCCCTGGTTATTACTGTCGGTATATTAACCCTTTCCCGTTCCGTTGACGTACGCGCATGTCATCAGCTCTTCTGAAATAATAATAATTTTATCGGTACCGAGGCTCCCACAAGGCCATGCGAGAGGACGTGCAGAACAGTTTGGCGGTCGTGTCGCTACAGTTCTCCGCGGTGAGTAACGACGTCTTTAAAAGCAACGGCGCTACTACGCCTCTCTAAATAAAACTAACGCTGTGCCTCTTCCACGTTGCGAGATCGACGGTGAACGGGACACCCAGCTTGCCACTCGCAGACGCCTCGGAACCGTGGAAGGGGTTAACTCCGATGATAATGGGGCACGGCGTACATCACGGCGGACGTTACAAGATCCCCTGACGTCGTTTGCTGGAGCAGGCCGTCGTGTGTGCGAGCGCCAGGGTCCAAGTGTTGATCATTTGGGATCGTGTACCACAGCAGCAATCATCGCGCCCCCCCCCCACCCCTACTGGCAGACTTAACGCCCCAATTAACTCTGGCGCATGAGACTCGTCCTAATGATGGGTCTCTTTGAGTTCTCAATCTCGTTAAACAAAAAAAAAACTTGAATCTTCGCGGAGAGTTTCAGTTGAGAAATGCGTGGCGCTCACTGCCCCAGGGCCTGGTTTATAAAATATGACGCCGTTTTAGAATTGTCATTTAATTGTGGGTTTTATTGTGGGTTTTATTATGGGTGGCACTGCCCAGTGCCTGGTTTAAAAACCGACGTTTCCCGATTTCCAATTGTGGATTTTGTTTTTGATTACGAGTAACACTGCCCAGTACCTGGTTTAAAAACCTGATACTGTTTTTATTATTATCATCACTTAATTGTAATGTGTGCTATTACCTCAAATGTTACGCGCCTGCGGTTGCATTTTGACCGGTGGCGAATCAATCGGCTCGTGCCATGAGGCGGTTTTGATTGCAGATGCAGATTGTGCATCCAAATGACAGTGATGAATGCAATGAACCTGGATCCTGCCGGACAATATTTTGACCGGCGTTATGAATATTACAATAGGGCATTGCCATGCACTTATTGTAATATTACCCCCCCCCCCACCCAAATTATATTTTAAAGATTTTTATGTAATAATGACGATCGCAATAAAAAAATACGCTTTAATACGATACGTTTCCTGTTGTGTTTAGGAGGACAGAAGAGGTGAATCAATCCATATGCTTGTTAAACCTTGCACGACGATGAGCCATTGATAAGCTTGCTGCCCAGATCACAACGTGAATAGTAATTTCACTTTGCATTTGCCATAAATATGCTAAATTCCTCTGGACATGCAAATTATTTTGTCAAGGCGCTCTTACCCCCTCCATCCCAGCTTAAATAGACGCTCCAAGCCTGGGGTGTGTCATTCAGACTCTGTCTTCTCGACAGACCTGTTCTCCACCTGAGGACGGCTGCTTGCGTTGTGGCCGAAACGTCGTGAGAGTTATTTTACTATGTTTTATTTTTATTATTTTATTATTTACATTCTAAGTGACTTTACCGAAAGAACCAAGAAGATGAATTTCACTTTTCTGAAGAAGAAAACAAAAATATGCTTCCCCGGATTTAGAGTGCAGCTGGGAAGTTCTAAAACAAAAGAAAAAGAATAATGTTGCTCATTTTTGGAGGTGTGGACCACTTCGTTCAAACGTCAGGGCACTTAGCTGGTGCCACTGACAAGTGAGATCCTGGGTTCAAATTTAGGCACTCGCCTGAGATTAAACCGGCTTTCAAATGCAGTTTATGGTTCCGGCCAAGTCACCAATGACCGCACACAAATTTTCACGAATTTGATTCTCCACTCAATTTTGGTTAAATGACAGCTCAATTTTTTGTTGTAAAATATTGCTCTGACTGTCATGCAACGAACATTCCTGTTATGTGACAATGCAGGTGGTAAAGTGCTGCCCCTATTGTGTGTGGACCAGATGTCACTTAATAGATCTCCCGAGGTCGTTCTGTTGTACATTGACTCCTCTACTTACGAACATTCGACTTACAAACTTTCAGAGATACGAACAAACCTGTCCCGTATGCCCAGTTGTCTGTTCGGACCGAGAGTCGTAAGTTCAACCGCCGCGCAATAGATGGTGGTGGTGGCATCTACATCTACAGAACGTGAAGAGCCAGTGACATTTACATCTGCAGAACGTGAAGAACCAGTGGCATCTACAGAACATGAAGAACCGGTGGCATCTACATCTACAGAGCATGAAGAACCGGTGGCATCTACATCTACAGAACATGAAGAACCGGTGGCATCTACATCTACAGAACATGAAGAACCAGTGACATCTACATCTGCAGAACGTGAAGAACCAGTGGCATCTACATCTACAGAACGTGAAGAACCAGTGGCCTCTACATCTACAGAACGCGAAGAACCAGTGGCATCTACATCTGCAGAACGCGAAGAACCAGTGACATCTACAGAACATGAAGAACCGGTGACATCTACAGAACATGAAGAACCAGTGACATCTACAGAACGCCAAGAACCAGTGGCATCTAAATCTGCAGAACGCGAAGAACCAGTGGCATCTACAGGAGATTATACTACTTTGAAAGCCATTTCCCGTATTTAGTGCACATGCCGTACAACGTGTTTGGAATCGACAGGAGTACGAACAGACCTGGAACCGAAATCGTTCGTAAGAAGGAGGAGTCTAGACACTTTCGTGGGGCGTTTTCTAACCCAAAAGGATTGGCAATGCTGAACAAGAGATCAAATTTGGATTTCGATTGAAAGCTTTCGTGACTGCAGGGATTCATCTTCTTGGTTCTTTCGGTAAAGTCACGTAGAAGGGAAATAATAAACATAAAAAAAAATCATTATAAATACAATACTATTTTATTAACACAATAAATAATATATTATTTTATTATGTTTTAAAACAGAATAAATAATATATTATTTTATTAACATACTTTTTTATTATTATTTTATTATTTCCCTTCTACGTGACTTTACCGAAAGAACCAAGAAAACGAATGTAATGTTAATAGCTTCAAAGAGTCTCTACTTGTTCGCCATCGTTGTCAACGCGTGGCCTGAAATCTTCTCCAGGTGGTCTCCAGAGTCCGGAGGGCGCATTTCTCGTGGTATTGTTGCAAATTCTCAGAGGTGTTCCAAATTTGTTTGTAGCATCCTGTATTGTTAACGTGATTACACGTTGAAAAATCAATCCTGCTTAAACGATGCGCTCCCAAAAGGCCGTGGGGCTTGATGGTTGTGCACAACACGAATACTTGAAGTATTATCCGCTTACCCACGTGACATGGGAGTCATTTTCCTTCAGTGCGTACGTAACAAACAAACAAAAATAACCACGCCACACAAAACCCACACTGACGCGCTAGGGGGCGCTTTAAGCATCAAAGGTGAAATATTGACTTCGGGGCCGTCCATAAATGACGTCACGCGATTTTGGACGATTTTTTACCCCCCCCCCCTCGTCACACGGCGTCACAAAAAGTCAGACCCCCTCAAATATGACGTCACAAAGCTCTGCCCCCCCCCCCAAACCATATTTCCATTTTGAAAATAAAACATGCTTTAAATCGCTTTGAACTATTGTCATTGTAGTGCGTATTTAATGTGGCGCTGCACTCTGATGTTGTCTATATTTATTTAAAGTTGCGCATTTTGATGTGACGTCACATTTCTCAAAGCCCCACTCCCCTCGTCACGCATCACCACAAATGTCTAAGCCCCCCCCCCCCCAGGTGCGTGACGTCAACTTTAAAATATAAGCACGTTTTAATACGTTTTCTCCTACATCAATACGCACTACAATGACAATAGTTGAAACTTGAAAGCGATTTGAAGCATGCTTTTTTTGAAGGGGGGGGGGGGCAGAATTTTGTGACGTCATATTTGAGGGGGGGTCTGACTTTTTGTGACGCCGTGACGAAGGGGGAGGGGGGGTCAAAAAACATCAAAAATCGCGTGACGTCATTTAGGGACGGCCCCCTTATATCCACTTTTTCTATTTACCGTTGGACGTATTTCAGTCCCGGATTCACCGACCCCGATACTGGACACATGACGAAACGCCCGTTCCCCAAATTATCTGGGGTCAAACAAACCCCATCAAGAGCACATTATTGAACACGAGTTGAGGCCATCATATAAAATTCACGGTTCAGACAGGTCAACGTTTAAATAAGGTATATATGTTTTATTAACCAAAATGATTACTTGGTAAACTAATTAACAGAGTGTACAGTATTTATTACATTTATCCATGCACAAACCTAATGCTTTAACTCAACTGTAAGTCACACACGACACTGGGCCACAAGCAGGCATTAAACAGTATTATGATGCATTATGCAATGCTGCACTTTGCAAATGCACATTGATAATTTCGCTTCAATTGACACCACACGAAGAGTCCTAATTGTCAGAAAACACCACAAAACCATCCCTACGAATAAGTACAATGTGAACGACTCACATTCAGAGCAATGAAAAGTGCCCCGAGGATTTATCACGATTTAAAATACTCTCTCATGTTCGTTGTGGAATTTCACACTCGCATCACACGAACCCTCATCATGGCAAATGCATCATATCCACAGGATGTCATGGAAATGCACGCATGGTCAGCTTGCGGACACAACACCTGCATTTGGCTGCAGGCTCTCCCTTGGGAAACACACTCATGGATATCAAGCAAATCAAACTCAAACCACCTGCTTCTCTTCTCTGGCGATACAGAGCGGGTATCTGATGACGTCTTGTGGACCTCCGCAATATACAGCAACCTTAAGACTCCAGACTGCAATTTCTAGCGCCCATCTTTTCTGGCCTTGGACAAGACTTGCTTCCTCATCTGTTTTACTCGTCCGCATATATTGCATCTTCCCATCCTCCGCCCTAATCTTGAACATGTCTTCTGTCCCAACCACCCTTTTCTTGGCTTCTCTGTAGTGCAATTGCTGGAATTAGTGTGTATAAATATTCTCCATGACCGGCACCGTCCATGGCACGCGCCTCACGATTTTCTCCTTGACAGAGCCCGGTTCTTCTCTCCAAAAATTAAGTGGTATTGTCTTGTTCAGACGCAACCAATTCTATCAAATGATCATTGTTGTTCTTTGAGTCTCAGTCCTCAGATGATGTTCTATTTCTCAACCATCCAAAAAGTCACTGTCACCATCCCCACTGATCTCACCGCTGCATTCCTCGCCCACGTTCTACAATGAGGAACGTAGCGTATCCACACTTGTGTATCGAGCTGTGCTGGTTGTCATTGTTTATCAGTTCCCATTCTGACATAATAATTACAATATGCTATCTTTTATACAATGGAATTGACACTTGGAAATACCCATGAAAACATGTTATTGTGTTCCATATTATCCGCTACTGCTGTCTGGAGTACCCCAGGCAAACAACAAATAAAATATGCAGCCTACATTTCATTCAACCTGTGCATATGCTGAAGTCGTTATTTCACAATTGCCAAAAATCACAGAATCGCTCGGTTGTATCCATAAAATAAAAACCCTGGGGTCCATCGTACTCCAGGTTACATGATATCAATGTATGTTTGCACAGATCGACCAATATAAAACAGCACAAACATAGCTCTACATTAATTCTAGATTTGAAGCTTTCGTGACTGCAAGGATTCATAATCTTAGTTCTTTCGGTAACTTTACCGAAAGAACTAAGATTATAGCTCTACATATTCATCAATAATTAGTGAAAATTACATTTTAGATATTAACAAGCACTGCCTCATGTAATTGCGCGGGGTGGAGGGTGGGTGGCAGGCGTGACATCAGCACAAAACAAGTCGGTTCAATGCTGTGGGTGACATCATCACGCAGAAAAGCGCAGTGACGTCACCACCGTGCACTTGCCCAGCCCGTGCGCCAGCCAGCCAGCCAAACTTTTTTTTCTAATATAGCATGATTCAACAGTCATCTTCCTTAACTTGTGCAACATTCGATTGCTGCGCCTTTAGATTTAGATCATCGTGAAGAATTCGCGAAACACTGCCATAGGACAAATTGAGTTCCGCGCTTGTCCTGCGGATGGACTTCTGAGGGCTGTTGAGCATGGCATCCTGCACTCGCATCACATTCTCCTCCGTTCTCACAGTTTTTGCCCGCTTTTTCTTCACATTTCTAACCGAACCCGTATCGCAGAATTTGCGATACAATTTGTAAATGGTTTTCCTCTGCGGTGGCGCGCGGTCAAATTCCTCCTGGAAGAGTCGCTGCGTGTGCGCCACGGATCCGTGAATCTCCATCCATGCTACCACCTTCCTCCTCTGCTCCTCAGTCAGATACGGAGCCATCGCTTTCACAATGCTCGATCACCTGTTGAGAAAGGGGGGAAAAAAACACAAGAGGGTCATTAGAAATCGGTGGGTCTGGTGGTGCGTCTGCTTCTTTTGCGAGGCGATGGGAGTCGTCGGCAAAACAGTGGCCACGTCGATTTAAAGCTTTCGTGACTGCAGGGATTCATCTTCCTGGTTCTTTCGGTAAAGTCACGTAGAAGGGAAATAATAAAATAATAAAACATAATAAAATAATTCTCACGACGTTTCGGCCACAACGCAAGCAGCCGTCCTCAGGTGAAGAACAGGTCTGTTGAAAAGACAGCGTCACCTGAGGACGGCTGCTTGCGTTGTGGCCGAAACGTCGTGATAATAATTTTATTATGTTTTATTTTTATCATTTCCCTTCTACGTGACTTTACCGAAAGAACCAAGAAGAAGTGGCCTCGTCATTTGACGCTGCTGGCCTCCGCTTTCTTCGCTACTGCTGTCGCATAGCTGCAGCGTCGTCGACTCTGCCATCGATCGCCCGGGGTGACTTGCTCTTCCTGGACTCGCTCTGCAAAACCCTGGACGCCTCCCTTTCTCGCTTGGCCCGCATGGCGTCGACGGGCCCAACGCTTACTCGCCTTTCCTTTCTCGACTCCGGGGCCAGCAAGAACTCCTCGTCCTCTGCCGTTATTGTCCGGTTCAGAGCGTTGGCACGAGCCGCGGGGTTCACAAGAGTGTCGGGAGAAGGCGTCCTGCCCTCGCCCATCCTCCTTGATCATTCTTCTCGAGGCCCTGCCACGTGGGAGCGCAGCTCTTTAATCGTGTCGACGACGCAGCCGCTCCAGCCTTGCGGGAATTTGCGTCTTCTCTGCCCAGCCATGAAGGAACCTCCCTCGCCGTCGCCACAGCGCTGGCCTCGGATGGCATCGCTTCTCTTTGAATGTGCAAATAAAAAAAAAGGGGTCCAACCCTTGCCGGTTCGATGGAAGTTTGCATCTGGGTTATTGCGTCCACAGAGTTCCTCGCGCCAACCAAACGCCACGGTTTATCTTCGGCACATCTGCCCTAGTACTGGCCATTTCCACTCGATGAAGAGACCATATACTTTATATGGCTGCGCTAGAGTTATACATATAAGCGTCATTCGCCATTAAGTGGCGGTAACGTCAACACGGCGCTTGTGCCAGGCCATGTGCACGTTGAGGCCACGTGAAGTGTCGAACGCCCGCTGGCAGGAGGTCACGGGGCAGACCCAGCAGGTGCCACGGGTCGACTGACTGAGATGACTGAGATGAGTGGCCGATGCACCACCTGTGCCCCCTACTGTGCCAGGCTAGGTGCACCAGGAGGTCACGGGGCAGACCCAGCAGATGTCACGGGGCAGACCCAGCAGATGCCACGGGTCGACTGACTGAGATGACTGAGATGAGTGGCCGATGCACCACCTGTGCCCCCTACTGTGCCAGTCATATTAGGGCCATGCATGCCAATAGGATTGGGTCGTAAGCAAGCTGTCAATATTAACAGATTATAATGACATTGTCAGCACTTAACTATTACACCAAAATTACGAATTTGAGTGGTTATGGTCCCTGAAAACTAAAACTTCACTTTTTCATCTGTATTGTGATTGGCACCCTGGTGGTATCTATAAATGTATCAATGTAACCTCAGGCTTTCTACCGATGTATTTATACTGGTTGTATGCAGATGGATCATTGTATAAACAATTGATGCTTATTTTAACATAAACGGAGGTGACATCTGGCTTTTATACACATTTCCCTCACCGTTAGAACATACAGTACATGTATTCCATACAAATTAAAGCAACTGCTTCAGAAAACAAGCGTGGTATATTATAATCCAATGTCATCGATCACGTTACGATACATAAAACAATTGCAGTACGTCATGTTAAACCGAAAGGAAAATCTTATACATATACACCGTACCATAATAAGGTGTGTCAAACATAAATAAACAACGGAGTTAATGTCGTAAGCAGCAATTAATTACCGTGTGGACAATGACATCACACTCGCATGCGAAATGTACTTAACGCCTCAAGATTATTCGCAATGACGTAAACCGGTAATGTATAGCAGCAACGGTGAAAGTTAACACGTATGTGAACGACGCAAAGCAAACACATAACACGCACGGCGTCAATAACATCACGCGAATACATTCTGAGGTGAATTATTGTTGTGTTACACCGCTACCTTTAAAGCGGCCGCGACATCGCGTCACTTGCAACCATCAACTTGCACGAAAGGGGGGCTCCTCATTTTGCGCGCTAAAATCGAAACGCCAGAACGAGGATTTTTTTTCAATTATTAACAAAACTAAAAAATTACGCACGCGTACAAACACGCGCGAGATGCCACGACGACGTAAACAACAACAAAAAATAATCCGCGAGGTAAAAAAAAATAACACCGTCCCGCATTATTTTGCTCGTAGCGGAGCGCGACTGGACGCGACCTACCTCCTCCGCGCCGTCCGCCATCTGGCGACAGCACGAAGATGGCTCGCGACCGCCGCGCTCACCCATTGGCCGGCGCGCCTCCCACGTGATCACCCCCCCCCCTAACCACCGCCCCCCAACCCCCCCTCACCCCCTGGCATCGGTTAGCCCCGCCCACGCGAAGGCGCTCGCGACCAATGGGAAGCGCCGCCCGTGCTGGGAGCGCGCGCGGCGGTTGGTGGGGGGTGACCGGAATGGGCGGGGCGATGGCGAGATGGGCGGGGCGAGTTGAATGAGGTGGGGGGGGGTGTGGGCCGTTGATAGTGGAGGGGAGAGATAGAAAAGGGGGAGGAGTTTACTCGCTAATGACGCAATTGCCGCACCCCCTTCTCGGCCCCTATTGTTGCTACCCCCCCCTCTCCCGGTGTTAAGAGCGGCGTCGTCGGCGGTGAGCGGTGGGGGTGGATTGGTTGAGCCCGGGGGTGGCGAGGCCGTCCGCCGAGTGTGAGCGAGCCGAGCGTGAGGGGGGGGGGCGGGCACGCAAAGCCGAGGGAGTGGAGCTCGCGCGAGCGGCTCTCTCTCTGTGTGTGTGTGGTGGAGTGGGTGGGGGTAGGTAGGTGGTGGTGGTGGAAGGGGTTCTTCACTCTTTGCACACGACGATCCGCCTCCAGGGCGCCTGGCGCGCACGAAACTCGCGGTGGGGGGGGGTGTGTTTGGGCAGCCCCCCCCTCCATTCGCTTACCGCCGATAGATTCGTGCGTGAGGGGAGGGGGGTGTGGGTGGGGTGGAGGTTGGTGGTGGGGGGGGGTTGGTGGTGGAGGTGGTGGCTGCTGCTGCCGGGCGGTTGGAGCGGTAGTAGAGGAGGGAGGGACACAAGGAGGGGGGGTGAGGGGGGGTTGCAGGGGGGGGGGTTTGCAGGGGTGGCGGTTTGCAGGGGGGGGGGTTTGCAGGGGGGGGGGTTGCAGGGGGGGGGGTTTGCAGGGGGGCGGTTTGCAGGGGGGGGGGGGTTGCAGGGGGGGGGGGCTTGCAGGGGGTGGGGGTGAGGGGGGGGACACAAGAGGGGGGGGTGAGGGGGGGGGACACAAGGGGGGGGGGTGAGGGGGGGTTTCAGGGGGAGGGACACAAGGGGGGGTTGGTGAGAGGGGGGGGGGTTTGCAGGGGGTGGGGGTGAGGGGGGAGGGACACAAGGTGGGGGGTGAGGGGGGGTTTTCAGGGGGAGGGACACAAGGGGGGGGGGTGAGGGGGGGTTTTCAGGGGGAGGGACACAAGGGGGGGTGAGGGGGAGGGACACAAGGGGGAGGGGTTTGCAGGGGGTGAGGGGGGGGGACACAAGGGGGGGACACAAGGGGGGGTTTTCAGGGGGAGGGACACAAGGGGGAGGGTTTAGGGGGTGAGGGGGGAGGGGTTTGCAGGGGGTGAGGGGGGAGGGGTTTGCAGGGGGTGAGGGGGGAGGGGTTTGCAGGGGGTGGGGGCTGTTTGCTGGGCTCGGGTTTTGTGCTGCTGCTGCTTGGAGCCCGCGCGCTTTCTGCCTCGAGGGCGGCGGCGTGTGGCGAAAGTGGTCGGTAAATAAGTAAATAAATCGTGGACACCACAACCCCACACGCAACCCACACACACACACAAAAAGGCTGCCGAAGGCCACAGAGAGAGAGAGGCGAGAAGCGAGGAGCTCAGGAGGAGGAGGAGGAACCTCGGGCCTGGCGGCGCCGTGCGGCCTCCCGCTTGCTCCCCCCTCAGCGGTAGCGGCAGAAGAAGAAGAAGGCGAAGAGGGGGGCCCCCCCTTTGGCCGTGAGGGGCTTGAGGGGTTGTCGTGGGGGGCAGCCGGAACGAGCACGAAGAGGAGAGAGAGACAAGGCCGAGAACAAAACAATTCTGTCGAGGGTAAAAAAAAAAGAGGCAGATGCCGCGTGATGATGATGATAATGATGATGATGTTGGGTGCTGGTTGTGGTGGTTGTTTGATGTGGGTTGTGATTAAAATGAAGGCGATGTTTTGCCTGGGATTTGAGCCGTTCTGGGCCCCACGTTTTGTTACCGTGACGGGTCGCCTCGCTCCGACGTTCGTCTTTGCTTGTGGTTATTGTTGTTGTTGTTGTGGTTGTTGTTTGTTTGGTTGGTTGGCAACCTTTTGTTACTGCTCGTCGTGGTGTTTCCCCACCCCTCCTGAGGGAGGCCGACCGGCCGAAACGTCGAGGGGCCTAATCGCGGTAGCGGCGGTGCATAATAAAAAAGAGCGGCCGTCGTGTGTGCGTTTTGTTGTTTAAATGTTCGTCGTTAATTAACCTGTTATTGTGTAAGTTCATCCAAGCGGCAACTTTGTGGCTTATTTATAATTGTACGGCCGATAGCCTCTTTCCCCCCCCTCCTGTCTCGCCTACGCGTCTTGGACCGCGGGCTTTTTTGTGTAGGCCCTTTTGGCTTGGCGGGTAGCCTTAAAAACCACCCAGAATACAAACAAACAAACCAAAAACAACAACAACAAACCATCGTGGGCAAAGGGACGATGGACCGACTGTGTCCGTCCTGAGCCGGCAAAACCCCGTTTCGGGAAACCACTACGATGGCTTTCGGTGCCCGGCCGAGTGGGATGGAGGCAGGGCTGGCCGGCAAATGTGTGTGCCCTCTCTACACGGGTGGCTATCGTTTCCAGGCAGCGGGGGCAATCCATTAAGAAACATGGCTCGAAAATGAATCGACCCATTCGTTTGTGATCGCTGATTGCCGTGAGAAAATTTGCACGAGTTGCGTGCGATTTCAAAAGAGTTGTTGTGGGCCCTGTGTAAGTGGCGGTGGTGGTGATGATTCGGGTATTATTGGTGGTGTTTAAGCTGTTGCTTGCCTTTGCATTCTCTCTCTCGCCTCGCTGTTATTGTTACGAGTTGGTTGCTGCTCGCATTTAAACGGCCCCGCGTTTTATACAGCGGACCCTCTCGTGTTTTATTCTTTATTTATTTTGGATGTTTCCGCCGATCCAACCCCGTTCCTCCTTGATTACCTGCTAGCAAGCTCAGGGTTAGCAGCTTTCTATACCTGTGGGTCCTGATTTATATCGTTTACGGGACCGCTTCCTTCCAATTGACAGTATCAAAGATCATTTAGACCAACTCTGAATGTTATACATTAAATATATTAAACATACCATATCTGAGGTGGGGTTTTAATTGTATTTCCTTGCAATATATCTCTGTTTGACTCGGATCTCTGTGAACACTTTCATGAAATCGGTTGTGAAAAAAAATCTGTTTATGTTTATCCGTGTAAATGGATTGATTTTAGCTTTTAGCATTTCTTCATGACTTCTTGCCCAGGCAGCAGCTAAAGTGGCTGGCAACTTTTTCTCTAAATCCGTAAAAATGTCAGTCCTGTGGCACATCCTCATCGGCTTCCCGTTTGATCTCTGTCGTTCAATACCATTATTTAACCTTAATCTCCCAATATTTAACGTCAAGTACTCCCTTCTCCACTCTCATCCATCTCACACGAATGGCCTTTAATGTCTCTTGAGGAATGTCTCTCTCCCTTTCCGTATTGTAACGTATCTACTTATAACTTTAAAAGTCGTGCAGTGCTCTTTTGGATTGTGTGTAACATCCCTCCCCTGGTATTACATTTATGTTTTGTTTTCTATTTGTTACATTTTATTAACAACCCTCTCTCTTCCTTTCCACCAGTACCAACCCAGTGAAGAATCGCCTGCTGTCGTTCAGGTCAAGGAAAACAACACGAGAAGTCGAGCGAGACTTCGGCGAGAGCGACTGCTCTCATTTTGGGCCTGGGATTTCGCTGCAGCCAGCATGGGCCTCAGAGGCAGGGCTGGCCAGGACTTGCTCGGCTAGAAGGCCCCTTCACCAAGGAAGGATCGAGGAGAAGGGGGCCCTGCTTGGTGGCGAAGGGAGAGAGAGGTGGGGGGGGGCGGGGGTGGGTGGGCTGGGGGTGGATTTGTCCACGCTGGGTATTTGAGGTGGCTTTGAGGACGTGGACCTTGGTGGTGGTTTTGGTGGTGGTGGTGCTGGAGGTGACGGTGTTCTTGTGCGGTTGGCGAGCGGGAGGATGGCTCACCCTGGTGGGGCCGTGGAGCCTCGGAAGAACAGCGCGTTTCTCGACGCACTTCGACAATTCCACCAAGGCCGCGGGTGGGTGAACGTTCGGCTGTCTTTCCACAGTCGTTTTCTCGACACCGTATAAATGTTTTCTCCCCCCCCTCACCACGGTTGCCTGGTAGCTTATTGGTGCACGTACGTCTGACCTTAGGCATTCTCCAGGTTTGAATCCCACTATTGCGTTATAATGCCATCACCTCGCGTAAGGATTCAAATTGTGAGGTATGAACATTGACAAGCAAGTAATGGCACTCGTAAGAGGCACGTGTTTTACTTGACAATCATAACTCCAGCGAGTTAAATATCCTATGACTCCATTACAGACCTTGATTAGGAATTGTAGGTTTTCTTTTATGGCTACAAACAGCTTCCTCACGAGAGACACGTATCTTGCCAGGCTATCACCTGCTTGTAAATAAAGGAACTTGATATTGAATCACCCCGCATTGCTGCTGCTGCTCCATCACGTTTAATTTAAAAAGTTTTTTTTCCTCCACATGGGGATGTTAACCATAAAGGGTACAGGTGCCTTGTGTGCAGACTGGTCCCTGCTGGGACGAATCGGGCAGCAGAGCTAACACAACATACAAATGCAATGTGCGGTAGCGTAATGTTTCTACAATATAACTACTTCCAAAAGAGCTTCCGAGAATGCACTCCACGCAAATTCCACCCACTGTACAGTATACAGAGCCATTGCACATGACTGCCTCTCCAACACCAGCTGCTTTATTGAGCCCTTTGCAAGCATATCATTCCTGAAAGTATGTGTTTATGCTTAATAGATTATGCTGCATTACTGGTCATGTTCAGAGTTTTTTGTTGTTGTTGTTCATTCAATGTCATAGGAGCTGGAATCCATAAGAGCTGGCATTGTATTTAAATGACGATGCGGTCGCTGCTGTCTTTTATGACAGCACATGGGATGGTGTCACATGGCCACACAAGTTTGGTTTTCGGCTAAATTGACGTAGCTTCGTTCCGAGTGGACACATCCATTCTAGACACAACATCCATTCTTCGCTGCTTGTTTGTGGGGGGGGAGGGGGTGGACTGGTGTTGGGTAATGGGATTCCTTTTGAAATGAAACGAGAAATATTGTGGCGTTATCTTCGTGAGCTGTTTCCTGTTGCGCGACATCGTGTTCTGTCAATTTTTTTTATTCTCAGAGAAGATAATTTCCTCATTTTATGCTTTAATCCAGATGGTAAAATTGGGGTATCATTGGTGGTCAATCCTAAAGGGGCAATGAAAGAGACTTCCATTGTGAACAGTTTTGGACAAGCCACTCAACCGTAACCAGATTGTAGTACTAAAATGTATTTTTCTTCATTGGCCTTTCATGCCTATGATTGCATGGAATGTCGGTTGCACAGTGTACGGAGTAGACGTGTTTTGATTAATCGATTTACATTTGATTATTATGCCTGCGATACAACGATCCCTTCATCGAAGAGTCGATTAATAACAATTTCTCAATGAAGTGAAAATATATCCTAACGTTAACTTGTTGAGCAAACGAGACAATGGAAACGTGGCTGCATCAACGTCAAATAACTTGAATGAATCAAATAATCACAACAAAAGGTAACTTAACCGTTCATCTGATTGTTGGTGGGGGCGTTGGATTGTTAAACGCCATGTTACGCAGTTATTTAAAATATACTATTATGGCTCTTAAAAATAATCCTCCGTTGTACCTTTCTTTTTGTAGCACACCTTTTAAAAAGACCCCTCTAGTTGGCGGCAGGGAAATTGATCTGCACTCGCTGTACACACGGGTGACTTCTCTCGGCGGCTATCACAAGGTGAGTTTCCTCGCGGTGTTCCCATTATTGAGCTGTCGTTTCTTGAATTGTCGGCTGAAACTTTGTTCACAGCCACTATCATCGTCAATTCAAGTGTTGAACTGTTGACGTTGCTTTCAGGTAAAGCTCTTAACTGGAGCACTGTTGTGACAAAGCCTGTTGGAAACAGCACCTGAAATTGGACATGAGGTCTCAAAACCGGATATACTTTTGTGCATAAACTCAAACATTGTCTTGGACACAAATGCCATTGGGCAGTACATGACACTGTACAAAGTAAAATTATTTGGATTGAGGGGGGTGCTATCGCTACAGAGCCCAAGTGAACTTGCCATATAACAAAATTACATTTTACATCTGATGTATGATGTCACATTTTGCAAATACATGTTTTAGCAAATGTATATTATTGTAAGGGACTTTCATTTTATCCATTGTCATATGCATTGGTTGATGCCGTTTGACTGCTTTTATTTTACCGTTGAGCTTGTATGATATAATTTCTATGGGTTTGCCAAAACTAAGATCGCTTTATGGGAAGTCAACATTTTTTGCCATTATGAATAGGCTGGCTCATGTCATGGGTGTGTGGAATTTCCACCACTGCCGATCAGTTGCTTTGCCATTGCTCGCTTGTGCAGGGAGACAGTGACTTAATTTATCCAGCAGTGCCTTTGCAGGCCATTACCTATTGCAATTTGGAGGAATAATGGAGTACCTAGAGAAAACCCATACATACGGGGGAATAACATTAAAATATAGCTGCAGATTAATGAGGTCCATTTTCTATACTGCCATCTACTGGCCTCTGCTTCGCCAAGTAGATCGAGAGAGTCAGGTATTTAAACAATGTGGTAATAAGCATGAC
This sequence comes from Lethenteron reissneri, assembly GCF_015708825.2. Lineage (NCBI taxonomy): Eukaryota > Metazoa > Chordata > Hyperoartia > Petromyzontiformes > Petromyzontidae > Lethenteron > Lethenteron reissneri. The sequence continues at coordinate 7,228,445 of NC_083780.1, forward strand.
TTGGGTACCTGCATTCAAATGACATTTTTCAATTGTTTCTTGGGAATAAAAAGAAATGTAGTAACATGCCAACACTGAGTTGTGTTTCAGGTATAAATTCAATTGTAGTTAAACCCAATGTGATTTTCAAGACAGACTCTTGTCTTCAATTAACATGTTTCAAACATTGTTCATTGTGCAGCATGACCATTTAGACAAGTGATACTAGTTAGTGGGTTGTGTGTGTCTGGGCCTAGGCTATGGGCTGCCCATACAACATTTATTGATGGCTCTCAAGCGGTGGGGGACGCAAGGCTGGGTTTTCAGGATCATTTTCACGCTTTTTCCAGGAACCTTTTAAAATTGTTTAATGCTTTTGTGGATTGAAGACCAGAAGACTTAAATGTTTTTGCTAATGGCATTTTAGGTCCCCTAATAACCTGTGTCGACGTCTGTCATGCTGAGAAAGAGAAAAACATTGCAAATTTTGATTTAAATAAAGTGAAGATTCATGATATGTTTTTGCTGTTCCACAATTTCGGCCCTATTGCCCACAATATGACTGTGCAATGGATGGAGATAAACCCTTGAATCGACCAGCTATTTATTTATTTTAAGAGCCATACATATACCCCCTTGTTTGACATGCACCTGGCACGTGTTTGATGTTATTGCCCCCCCCCCCCCAAAAAAAAAACGCTTGTAGGTTAAAAGTAGTAGGGGCATAGTGCTTATTTTGTCTGGATCCTGGATGCGCCAGTGACTGAATCGGCCGATTGGGTTTTGCACGGTGTGCTTTCAAAGCCATTAGACGTGTTTTAGAATTCACGGCGTAGTTTTCCTTAATCGACGGCGCATAATCGCTGTTTTTTTTTGCCATGTTATCATCTCTTCTCCTGATTAAGACTACATTACGATGCTACAGTGCAGCAAAAGCATCCGTATACTCTTGTTCAAGTTCTGAATGTCCTTTTTGTTGTACTCTGGCATTGTGACTACATGCTATGCCATCGTGTATTATTTGTTCATTTAATTACTCTTAAATGGCCTAGTACAGTGCAGTTAGAGTACAATCCTTTCAGATGTATTTTATTACCCTTCCTGTATGCGTACACGTGCATGCAGGTTAATTCATATCCGTTTTCTTGCACAGGCACACGTGGCAAAAGCTGTATACACGTGAAAGCCATTCATCAGTACAACGCATACATTTCCATACGCAAATTTCCTGTGTACAGATACCCAGCATGGAACAACTCGTTGATTAAAAGTGATCCTTACGCTTAACGTAGATGCTTCGAATTGTGCGAGTGATAATGGATTATTTCCGATTTATATATTTTAGTACGTGATTGGATCACATAAACCTCTGCAGCCACTACAGATTCTTCATTCACCAGAGCAGCAAAAGAGAATCCAATGTTTGAATGTAATCATGACCTAGGATTGACAAGTTATCCTATACTTGGAGGGGGGGGGAGGGTGATTAATGTCCAATGTACATCGTGATTTTTTTTACTTATAAGGTATCGTAGTCAATTTAATGCTGCCTTGGGAATGCTCAGTAATTCTGTAGGAGGAGGCTTGGTATAAAGACCTCTGTGTGAGATGTGTATGCACCCCTCGTACCACGGCACGCGATGGCCCACAGAATGTGCCAGGGCATTGACATCTGCCAGAAGGCTGTGGCTTGAGTTGATAAGATTGGTGGCTTAATGTCCATTGTGGAGGATGTTGCGCTTGGGCATGTACAGATGCTCGGCTTCTTGGTACTTTCGGTAAAGTCACGTAGAAGGAAAATAATAAAATTATAAAACATAATAAAATAATTCTCATGACGTTTCGGCCACAACGCAAGCAGCCGTCTTCAGGTGGAGAACAGGTCTGTCGAGAAGGCAGAGTCTGAATGGCTCGCCCCAGGCTTGGAGCGACTATTTATGCTGGGATGGAGGGGCGAAGAGCGTCTTGACAAATAATTTGCATATCAAGAGGAATTTAGCATATTATGGGAAATGCAGATATGCGATTAGTACTACTTGTGAAATGCGTAGGAGGTTTTTTTTATTATTTTTTATTTTCCTTCTACGTGACTTTACCGAAAGAACCAAGAAGATGAATCCCTGCAGTCACGAAAGCTTTAAATCGAAAGAGCTCTCATACTCTGATGGTGCATTGTCCTTGAGTTGTGCGCCTTTTGGCGTCATCTGGTCCAACCCATATGAGACTAGGCTCTAAGGAAAGCTGTCTCGGGTGTGGACCAATCAACTTCAAGGACAGTGCACATTATCAGAGTTATGTTCTTTTGTTTGTATTATGACTGCAGGTATTGCGGTCTATGCAAACATGACTCCTTGCAAAAAGGTGTCAGTTTTGTTGCCAGATAGAAGGGTAAAGAACCAATTATCAGATGATCAGCTGTTTAGGCAATGAAATACAGTATCCAGAATGTTTTCTAGGGTGTACGACTTCATTTTTAGTCACAGGAGAATAATAATTCCAAGAACTTGTTGCTGTTTTTGTTTGCTTGGGTAATCAGGAGTTGGAGTAGATGGATTTTTATGATCGCACAGTGGAGCCCTGTCGTATATATTTTTGTACATTCCACTTATGTATTCTGTAGTACGTCGGTTAATAATTGGAATCCTTGTTTTCTTTAGAAACTGCATGATAGCTGTGGTAAGTATGACCTCGAAGACGATGGTTGGTCGGTTAAATTTGTGATCGTGGCTGTGGAAATGAAAGGAGTTGATTTTTCCACTTGCTTCCTCTGCTCAGGCCAGTGGTAAAATGGGGAGATAATTTTCATTGGTGGGGTAAAGTGTGGTAACTTTTCGACCGTTGAAGACTGTGATGAATGATCTTTTAAAGAGCACAACGCACACACCGCCCCATGTCCAATATGTGCAATAATCACAAGGCCTGTGTTAACGAGGCCTTGTAGCTGCAGCTTTGGGGCAATCTCTACCTTTTGCAGATCACCACTGGATATAAAAAATGATCAATTGGAACAAAGCACTGGATCGCGATGACCCCGAGCGATCGTTAATAACTCGTTTTTACAAAAAGGTTTGTAGCAACTGAGTGTTGTTGAAATGTTGCCCGTTTTCGCATCATTTCAGTGCCGTTAAAGGTTTTGATGAAAGTTAATCTCGTTCAATTTCTTTGGGGGCTTAGTTTTTTAATTGCAATTTATTTTTGCTACCTCCGCAGTAGAGTTGTCTGATGTTTATACGTTATGTAATTTTTATTATTGCCTTTCAAAATTATTAAATGCGATTGGAAGTAAAAAAAATGTCTGAATGCTTTGGAACATGGCACTCTCAATGGGTTTTATGCTTAATTGGTTTCTTTAATTCAATTTTATTTGTTTGGCCGTGGTGCATTACAACCTTAAAAGTGCATCCAATTGATTCAATTTGAGGCCGTAACTTGTTTTTAGTTGGAATAAAAGTAAGTGTGCAATGTCCAGGTTGTAGCGAGTAGTAGATGCTGATTTGTGCTAAATCCTCATGCTGATGGGACAATGACTAAAGGAAGGAAGTGATTGATTGGGGACTTAAAGCGCTTATCGTCATCAGCTATGATCTATCCACAGCTGGATGAAGATAATCCATCACCATCTCTAATGCTCCCGCAGTGTCACAGTCCATTCTAGCGCCTTCTGTGGCTTTCCGCTCTGTCTCATCCATTGGCCATCATCCTTTTAGCAATGTGTCCCGTCCAACTCCACTTATTATCCCTTAGTCTCTATGAGTTATTGACGTTTTGTTTGGTGTGGAGCAACAAGGGAACACCTTCAACTTAAGGACCAGGGGATTAGAAAGGGCTACCTGACGCTGCACAAGAGATTGGTGGCATGGTGTGAGAATGGGAGTGTTTAACTACAGTATAAAGTGAAGGTTTGTCAAAGCAATTTGGCTCGACATGTACCAGTGGGGGGACAGCTTAGGGCAGTGGTTCTCACTTCTCAACTTTTTTTGGACGAAGAACAGTTTACATTCTCCACCAAAATCTCACAGCCTAATTTTAGTAGGTGGCATTTTATCGGTGGGTTGGGGTGGATGTCGGAGGGTTTGTAAGTTATTGTCAAAAACGTGGTTGAAAGTAACTAATATCATATTTTTTAAATGAAAAATAATCTTCCCGTTTTTTTTTTAAATAGCTATAAAAAAATTGCTTTCTAACTCAAACCCATTGGCTGTGCAGGGTAAAGAGAAAGCAGGGGTTTGGGAGGAATTTGAGTAAGAGGATGAGCCACCAAGCCTCGTAGTGTTGTCGGGGGTGTGTGCCTGGTCCTGTTTCTGTGCTAGAACTGGAATAACTCTGCGTGATTCTCATCAGTTAAGGAAATGAGGCATGCGCCTCGTGGTACAATGCAGACTATCTCTGTAGGCTTGTGATATCTGGAGCACTTTAGGGGTAAAAACCTGTGCTCTGAAGAAAAATGTGGCTCGTGGGAGCAGGATTGGGTGAATGGATTATTTTAGTCACTGGAGAAGATGTCGAGTTTGGGAATTGATTTTAGATTTGAAGCTTTTCGTGACTGCAAGGATTCATACTCTTAGTTCTTTTGGTAAAGTCACCATGTAGGTAAAAAATGAAATAAAAATTAATAAAAATAAAACAATAAAAATCACGACGTTTCGGAGGCAACACAAGCTTCCGTCTTCAGGTGAAACCGTCACAGCAAAATATCTGTACCCTATATAGTGGTAGAGGGGGGAGGAGCCAGGAAGGGAGGAGGAGTTTTGAAGTGGTCAATTACTGCTTTTGTTATACTGCTGGGTGGGTAAATGAATTAGATACGATTTGAGTTTGCGAGAATGATTTGTGCACTGTAGACGGTCAGCAGGAAACGCCTCTTGTACAATGTTGGCATGTGGGGAATACAAGAAACTGCACATTGAGTCTGGACATTGATGTATGAATTGGAAAGAAGGTATTGCTTTTTAAAAGCACAGTGGAAGTGGCTTTAAATCAGATAGGGAATGGTAAGACACGGGATATTGAAAAAGTGCTTTTTTTTCTAGTTGATCTGCAGGTCAATTGAGAAACCAGTGGAGGATTTTGCGAATTAAAGCAGTGATTTTTACTCCCGACTTTGAGTATGAGAGAGGGTAAAAATGGAGAGAATTTGAGAGGATGTGAAAGCATTATTGAAGTTTCACTGGTGCCACGGTGACGAGTGAGGTTTGTAGGCGAAGGAAAAAGTTCCTGCAAACTTTAGCCATGCAAGGAAGGAGGCTAGTTCAGGGGTTAAGATATAACGCTGATGTTTCTGGTGCGTTGGGAAAGGCAAGATTACTTTGATCCTACAATTGGGGACACTGACACCTTCAACAGACTTGCCTGCCAGCTTGGTTTCACGTGAAAAATAAAAAAATACTGCTGCATATACCGTCTCGATATTTTGTTGTCCCGAGCTGTTTGTGCTGGGTCTTGTGCTGTCACTAAAGCACTGTGGGTGCAGGATTGGTGTTCATACTTTACCAACCGATGGTTGCACTAATTAAACAACACCACTATTTAAAATTCCACTTAAAAATGTCAAAAAGCTAATATTAGGAAATGTATGTCGAGCTATGCAAGTAGACTTATGCTTTCACAAATAAATTAGGAAAGCCATAATCCAGTCATTGCAAAACCTACAAGGTTCAGATCTTTACAGTTTTGGGGTAAGATAAGCAATTACACGCTTTCATATCTTATTTATGGAAAACATTATTTTCGCTGGATACCAAAGTAATAGGCACACGTGTGTTATAACACGTGCACGCAGATGTAAGCTTGCTTGCCGTACGTGCTTGTCCGTTTGTAAGCGCATTCAAATGTTGTGTTGTGCCAACTTCTCTTTGTACGCTCCCATGACCCAAAAATACGGAGGGCTTCCTTCACTGGCTCATTTGTCAGCTTGTTGTTGGTGGTTTCAGGAGGCTCATGCTGTTGGTAGCAGCTGTGTAAACCCTGGCTTCAATCTTAATTTTGAAGCTTTCGTGACTGCAGGAATTATTCTTTGGTTCTTTCGGTTAAGTCACGTCTAAAGATAAAATAATAAATTAAAATAATAATATTTAAGGGACTGTCACAGAAACGACCCCTCTCTTTGTGCCGATATGTGTCCTCTCTCTGTGTGTCCTTGTGATGTCTGTCTGCTTGTATGTCTGTCTATAGTTTTGTAGTTAGATTTTTGTTGCTATTTCTTTTATGCTTGATGATGATTGCTTGTGTTGTAATCGAAACGTCGTAATATGCTATTATTTTAATTTATTATTTTATCTTTAGACGCGACTTAACCGAAAGAACCAAAGAATAAACCCTGGCTTGTTGCCTCACGTGCATTGTCTCATAGATTACAGCTCGTTGATTTTCACAAATTCCTTCAATCACAAGTTCCCAGGAATTGTGGCACATGTGCCCTGCATTCACGTACTCTGGGAGGTAAGGGGGTTGGTGGCTCGTGTGGATTTGTGAAATGCTCCAGTATGGATGGACTGTGAGGTAGCAGCACATCTGTTGCGGGCCTTTAAGTGGTTTCGTCTAGGTACCGTGCTTTCCTCCCATATGCAAATCACTCAATAAAAATAAACTGTTAAAAAAATGTTTTAGGGACCCTACAGGAAATAAGTGTTCATGGTCAGGGGAAGGCTTTCCTGAATAAATAAAAAAATATCTTTCTCCCTTAATCTTGCTCTTACCCAACTCAATCTTATCATTTTGATCCTGGTCTGCCGTCAGTATTTGTCCCCAGATATCCATCGTATTTTGTGTTTTGCCATTTTCATCACTCCCACGATTTTTTCCTGCTATTAACTTGGCGTATATGACTTTCCTCACATGTATCTTTGGCCCCACTTTACAGCCATATTTGCAGAGTTCATCTTAAATTATGCTTGCTATTAAGACGGGGGTGGGGGCTTTTGTACCTAAATTAAACACGGTTTGCATAGTTGGCCACCGATACGCTCCAAGTACGAAAATGAACACCGTTCCTCTGCTTTGACCAGAACTTGAGCAATTAATTAATAATTTAACTACTGAAGTGGGAGTCGAGGGTCTGCCCTCTATCCTCTCCCCCCACAGGGAGAGGGGGAGGAGGGGAGGGGCAACCCCCCCCCCCCGCACCTCACGTGACATCCAGCCACCATTTCCTCAGTGACCTGTATAACCAACTAATTTAAGGAGGTTACGTGGGAACAATCACATCTGCGAGAAGCATCAACGAGGTTCGCAGACCAACTTGACGATCACAATGGCAACGCAGCACAGCAAGCCATTCGAGTACAACTGTGCACTTAACTGTCTTACTGACACACACGTCGGACAAACGGCCGGGCAATTTGTGAAGGTGGGGAAACTTTGCGCGGACCATCGGGCGAGTGCAGCGCGTCTCGAATTATGAAAACTCGGTGTAACGTTGGCCACCGACCCTCTCCGACTACACAAATGAACCCATGACAAAGCTTAGCTGGCGGGCGGGGAAAAAGGATTTCCAACCTTCAGCGTGCCCTTACTCTGTCACCGTGGCCGAGAGCACCGCGTTCCAAAATTGACCACCTTGAGCCCCCAGCAAATGAAGTCTGTGATGTTTCATGAAGGTGTGAGGGGGAGCTCCACACTTCGGCCTTGAAGATTTTTTTTGTCAAAGGCACGCCAGCTTTGCTAGGTCACCGCCATGGCCCTGATGAAATGTGGATTACCCGGCTCGGCTCTACCATGCCCCGTGACCTTGTATGCCTATTGGATGTGTAATGAAGGTCCCCAAATGCAGCACTTCTTGGATAACGTTTTTTGTCCTCAACAACAACGTCCAGTGCCCCCACCACCAGCCAACACAACTCCCTCGCTTTCCCTCTCCCTAAGGCCCCCTCCTCCACTTCACTCTTTCCTTTTATCCTCTTCTTCCTCACCCTCTCCAGTCTCCATCCATCCCTTCTAACCACTCCCTCTGCTCACCTTTTAAACATCCTCAATGGACCCCTTGACTCTTTGAAAATATTCCCACCTTCTTTCAAACCTTCCAACCAATCGCCATCTAGCAAGGCACGTTATCGCTATACTTTTGCAGTAGCGCCCCCTCATGGCGTTTACGGTGTTTACAATATCAACGTCCCCTATGTGTCCTACAAATATGATATCCAAGGATGTCTAACATCCACACAGATGCATACCCGCACCCACGTGGCCTCCCTTTGTTTGGAAGCCGCCTCTCTTTTCCGGCAAACCAAACGCCAACATCACGATCTTCTGGCTAATGTGGAACTCGTAAAGGACATTTTGGACAGACCGGGGGGAAGTCCGCATCGCCACCTGTTTATATATCACGATAAACCAGGGGGTTCGCCATGTGGGCTTGTAGTTCGCTAACTCTTCGGGCTGAGGTGATGGCCAACAAGAATAGCATTTTGAAGAGTCAACAGTCTCTCAGATCACCATGGGTTCAAAAGGAGATCTACATTGAGAGTTTAAGTCCAGGTGTCGATTCCAGGGCACCACCCTCGAACGTATTGTTGGCCTCTCCTGCCTCGTGGCCCTGAATTTTTGACAGGATCTTGGATGACACCACCACCCACGTGCCCCTCGACTTCCTTGTGAAAAGCCAAGAGAGCCGCCGCTCTTAATCTCAGGGCCGCCAACAAAATCTGTTCACCGATCGTCTCCAAAAAAATTGCAATTTTCGCAACACCACAAAATACAAAGCCTTTGCTTGACACTATCCTCAACTTTTTTTTTCCAGTGGGAAGCATACCATTGCCAAGTTGCCTGTCTCCTGGATTCCAGGAGTAAATCCTGAACCCCTCTTATCTAGACCAAGTCTGGAGAACCTGGTACTCTTAATTTCCACGCCGCCAGGTTCTCAAGGCTTGCAGACCCTTACACCAGGCCCCACCTTTGCAAGAGCAGGTGCGGCCTCGGATCCAGGGTTTCTCGGCTTAACCTGATTCTGATTTTCGACCCCGGGCGAGGTAGAAAAAACCAGCAAGCGAATTCCCTTGCTCTGCCCAAGATAAGAGGCACAGATAATTTAAGCATCAGCTTGTCGGTTCTCCATGGTAACCGCTGTCACATTGTCGCACCTGAACAAGACTTCCCCATCTCTACTGCTTCTATCCATTCCAGTGATAGCCTTATGACCTTCCTTTCCTCTGCCGACTATTTCCCCGGCAAGGCTCTTCCTGGGGAGATCTTTCCCCCGCACCTCCGATTAGCACAGTTGGCTATGTACGGTGCGAAAGACGTACATACAGACAAGACTCCGCCACTTTAGCAGCAAGCTCCTTAGCCGAACTGGCTCGCGTTCTCCCAACTCTACCTGCTCCTTGATAAAGCCCAGGTGAACGCCTTCTTGTAAGCAAGGCGTCTGGAGCCACACCATAAGATGGGTCCTGCCTTGCCGACTCGTAGAGAGAGTTTCACAAAGTGCCTCATTTTTCGATTTGAAGCTTTCGTGACTGCAGGGATTCATCTTCTTGGTTCTTTCGGTAAAGTCACGTAGAAGGGAAGTAATAAAAAATAAAAATAAAACATAATAAAATAATTCTCACGACGTTTCGGCCACAACGCAAGCAGCCGTCCTCAGGTGCTGCTTGCGTTGTGGCCGAAACGTCGTGAGAATTATTTTATTATGTTTTATTTTTATTATTTTATTACTTCCCTTCTACGTGACTTTACCGAAAGAACCAAGAAGATGAAAGTGCCTCATGTTGCCCCCCACAGGTTGTTATCAGGCACCACTGCATGGCCCTCCTAATGTCGACTGGCCAAAGACGTGTACTGTCACCACTCTCTATGGCCTGGGGTTAGCAGGAGGCACCTTGCACACTGCCCCTATCGCAGAGTTCCCGAGCGTGTTCTGGTCCCCGGCACAGGATCGGTGTTCATTCGTCATTTGTGTAGTCAGGAGTGTTGTCGGTGGCTAACGTATGAATAATAGTTTTTCACATAAGGCAGCCACTTGGGTATGTTGATGAAGTCTGTAAGTTTACATAGTTCAATGGCAATAACATTTTAAAATAATTCAATATCAAACGTCAGTTTGTAGCCTGGAGTTAAAATCGCAGTCTAACCCTGAGAAAGTGGCTTTTTGGGTCCTTTGTTTTAAAATGTCTGTTTTTTGTTATAGACTTAATAAAATAACTATTGACTGAAAACAAGGCAGCAGTACAATTCAGTTGGGAGGTTTTAACAGATTCTCAAAGTTGTATCTTTTTTTCTGTAGTCGGGGTGTTGGAGTCTTAGAAGTTTCCAGGGAATCTTGAGTGTATCTCACTTTTTTTGGCGAAGTAGAAGCAACATGCTGTATTATTTGCAAGAACAGCATGAGGCTATGTATTTATCAATTCCAAAAAACTACTTTGTTTTAACGTACCCCAATGTTCTAGTGTTATCCTTGAGGGAAAATAGTTTCAAATTACAAAATGAAGAAGCTTAGACAGGCCCTTCACAACTGAACAGAACACCTTCCTTAGAGAAGAGAGTAAAAATGAATTTAATGAAATGTGATGTCTGTTTCGAATCCCTTTTCCTGACAGCGTATTCCTCATACGGTACGCAGGCAGTATGTATAAGAAAGTATTACATTTAAGAAATAAATAAATGGTACTTATACTCTTTGGTTCTTTTGGTAAAGTCACGTAGGTATAAATAATAAGTATAACCCGTAAAAACAAAGTTTTTCACTATAAATCTTTTATATGCGTGGCGGCTAGAGTCCTCTGGCTTGAGATGGCTGCCACCTATGGGTCAGATGATTGTCTGCCAGTATTAAGCAATTGGTAATTAAATATTTAATTTGTTTTCCCTAAACAGTGTAAAATTTTGGAAAAACATTTTCACGAACATTAATTGTCTCGCACAACGAGTCTGTGTGCAAAATGTCAGCTCGATTGGATCACGGGAAGTGGGTTAAAAAACGACCGAAAGATTTGCACGGTCGTAAGCAAGCAAGCAAGCACGCAAGCACGCAAGCAAGCAAGCAAGCGAACTTAATATAAAGGATTTAAAAATAAAATAAATCACGACGTTTCGGGCGTGATGCAAGCGTCCATCATCAGGTGGGAAAGCATGGTCTGCTGCTGAGGCAGACTGTTTTAAACGTTTAAAACAGTCTGCCTCAGCAGCAGACCATGCTTTCCCACCTCATGATGGACGCTTGCGTTGTGCCCGAAACATCGTGATTTATTTTATTTTCTACCTACGTGACTTTACCGAAAGAACCAAAGAGTATGGATTCCTGTAGTCACGAAAGCTTCAAATCAAGATTAAATAGTAATTGACTATGGGCCTGATGTTATGTTAGGTTCCTTTGTGGGCTCATAATGTCACTCTTCCCCACTCCCCTCATGCATTGTTTGAATTCACACTTTTTTAATTCGAGAAGCAACTTTTTCTTGTCGCATTTTCACTCTCGTTTTGCTCCATCTTGTTTGATATTATTTGGAATGGTGCCTCATATATTTTTTGAGAACGGATTGTGGTAGCAGATATCACAGAACAATTTCTGAAATATTAAGTGAACTTTGATTCACACTGTCCAGGGCAGCACTCTCTCTAAGAGTACCGTGATCATCACGGGCCGGTTAAAACCACAATTTTAATTATCCGAGCTGGAATTTAGTCAACAATTCAAGTGCAGCGCCACATTTTTAATGTGGTGGAATTGTGTGCAGTCGTCTAGTGGCAGGGGTGAGACCGTCACTTAAGAAACCAGTTTAATCGCAGGCGGCGGTGGCCTGGGTTTGAACCCCCCCAGTCTCTTAGCGATTCTGCCTCAGCACTCGAACCTTACTTATCCTCAAACTATGTTTTATTTTTTTTAATCGCCCAGATTAGGGCTCTGCAACCAGCTGCTCCAGAGCCGCATGCAGCTCTTTTTTTAAAGGACTGCTTCGTGACATTGTTGATAAAGGACCACCATCTCGTATGCACATTGCATTGCGGCTATTGCAATATTGATGTTTTTTTCACCGAATTTTAGAAAAAATAATGGCTGCTCTTGTTATTTTGGTTTGACCCCTGGCTCAGATGCATGTCTATGAGTATGCATGCCTGTATTTTCGTTGTAATTTGACTTTAGTTTTTTCTAATAATTATTAGTATTATTGGGGGAGCGGTGGTGTGGTGGTTAGTGGACTTATCAATTCACATGAACTGGATATGTGAGTAAATGGTTATCTGAACCTGCTCTGGTCCTTATCTAGGTTGACCTATCTTAAAACTAGGCTCCCATTGTGGTAAGTCCTCATTAGCAATGGGAAGACAGGTTGGCAGGACTTGGCACTGGACCACGCTGTGAACCATTTTTCTCAGGAATGCCATCTATTCCAGTGTCCTGTCTATTGCTGTTAAACAATAAACGAGACCAAAACGTTGACCGGATTTGTTTTTAGCTCTTGTCACATGTAACGTTTTGTTTGTAATTGAATGTCTTCCATACTTCTTAAAACTATAAATACATTGAATTAAGTGCATGGGATCTCATGCTGTATCTGTGCAGTACAATAATTTTTCATAATGAGTGAAATCATCTTAAACTTAACAACGTTTTAAAATGCACGTCTTTAAGACGTTTGCAAGAATAGTTTAGATTTTTTATTGAAAATATAACAATGACTTGCTATGTCTACTGCCATCCATAAATGGTTTCTCTAATATCACTGATGTAAACACACATGTGCTTAATGGGGTCTAGTTTGCCTGAGAGTTTGTAATGGCAGTATGATGGACTGAACTGTAAACTGCACACACAAGTCATTTGGACCAGATTTTGCAACTTATAATGTACTATCTTATGGTGATTTTAACGATTATCGTTGATGAATCTTGCTGAATACTGTATCTTGTTGAGGCTTAAATTTCGATTTAAAGCTTTCGTGACTGCAGGGATTCATCTTCTTGGTTATTTCGGTAAAGTCACGTAGAATGGAAATAATAAAATAATTCTCACGACGTTTCGGCCACAACGCAAGCAGCCGTCCTCAGGTGAAGACCTCCCCCCCCCTCCAACCCAGCTTAAATATACGCTCCAAGCTTGGTGGTGTTTCATTCTTCACCTGAGGACGGCTGCATGCGTTGTGGCCGAAACGTCGTGAGAATTATTTAATAATGTAATATTTTATTATTTTATTATTTCCATTCTACGTGACTTTGTTGAGGCTTGTTATATGAACTGTACAGGGAAGCCATGGTATGACAATAGCTGCTTGTTGCTTGCTAAAAATGGTTATCTCTGCAGTGTGTGAGCTGTTCATATGAAGCTTTAGTTTATGGCACCTTAAACTAGTTTTAAATGTTTCTGTTCGTTTCGAAATCTAAATGCAGTGCATGTGCAAATGTTCTTTCTACTCGCAAAGAACTTCACTTCAGCAATGATGGAATGCGTAGCGTCTCGCACAAACATAATTATTTGAGAAGCTAAGAGAACCCTTATTGAATTCATATTGGTTTATAAACCAAATGAATATACTCTTTGGTTCTTTCGGTAAAGTCACGTAGGTATAAAATAAATTAAATCACAAGAAACAATTGTTTCTTGCTGTGGTTGTCCCAACCTGATGACAGACGCTTGTGTTGCGCCCGAAATGTCGTGATTGAATTTATTTTCTACCTACGTGACTTTACCGAAAGAACCAAAGAGTATGGATCCCTACAGTCACGAAAACTTCAACTCTAGATCAAATTAATATACTCCATGGTGTACATATTCTTACCAATAAGATTTATTTTAAATCCCCAAAGCGATACCACAGGCCTTTGTAAATCAATGGCCAGACTCTTTTGGTTGGCAGAAAGGCAGATTCTGCTGCTCTCTGGCAGAATAATTGCTAATTTGACAAATGTACAACTACAGGAGAGTATTTTTTTAAAATAGACATTAAGCCCCCCATAACTTCAAGACTGCACTGTATGGAAGGTGTGCAGCTTATCAAGGTAAAAATGTACACATCTGCTTATAAGGTCTTAAGAGCTGGACTAATTACCTGAAAATAAATGGTAATTAAAATTAAACAAATCTGACTTCTGCACATTATGAATTGCATGATTTGCTGCTCATGATCATGTCATTATAAGGCCAGTTGCAGTTTTATGCATCGAATCCAGGAACGTTTTCAGTTGAGAACTTATAAAGGAACTCTGTTCTTTTTGGTTTAAAACAATGCTTTTTAGTATCTAAAAACGCACCCTGGAAATATGCCAGTCACCTCAAACAAAAATGTAGGCAAGTGCCTTTTTAAAAGACTTTTGTATGTGAACTTCTCACGACGTTGGACATTTTTTAAAATCCTTTATATTAAGTTTGCTTGCTTGCTTAGGACCGTGCAAATCTTTCGGTCGTTATTTAACCCACTTCCCGTGATCCAATCGAGCTGACAATTTGCACACAGCCTCGTTGTGCATGACAATGCATTTTCGTGAAATTTTTTGTAAACATTTTTACACTGTTTAGGGAATTTTTTAAAAATATTTAATTAACAATTGTTTAATGCTGCCAGACAATCATCTGACCCATAGGTGGCAGCCATCTCAAGCCAGAGGACGAGAGGACTCTAGCCGCCCCGATGCCACGCATATAAAGGATTTATAGTGAAAAACTTAGTTTTTACGGGTTTACTTGTTATTTGTGTTAATAACGGTAACGCAGTGCTTTCAGGTGAAAATTCGTGGGAATGTTCAGATGCTGTCTTTGTATTCTACATGTACTCGTGTCACAATGGAACTGGTGCCAGTCATACGATGGCATGATGTGGAGCAGACAATCATATTATTGTTAGCCCTGTGGCTACATGCATCCAAATAGCAATCTGAAATATTAACGATTTGGATTCAAATTAGAAGGTTTTTCTGTTGCCTTGCTCATCATGTTCTCTGGTATAAATAATTTGAAGGAGGAGGGATTTATTGCTCATATCTTTGCGTTCAAAATGATGACAATCTTAATGTAAGGTTCACAGTTTTTTTTATAAGCATCAGACTAATTTGGCAGTGTTGCAAACTGACCTTAGGAAGCTGATTGTAATTACCAGTGAAACGTCGTACTCTAATTGTAAATGTGGGTTTACTCCAACACACCGGGTGTGTGCTGAATTAGTAACGAATTGGAATGTTTTGCTCAGTTGAAAAATCGTACTAATTGGCTGTACCAGGTGGTGGCGGATTTAACGACACATTTATATTTACGCGATCTTATCCAAAAAAAACTCATGGAAAATATTGGTCGCGAAAGCCTACGACGTGTTATCCTGACCTGGTGTGACAGCTTCTGAGCATGTGAACAGAAGAAGCGAGTCTCTTGAGCTTACTGCTGTTCTGGATATGCTTACAAGCCATATTTGCTTCACTTACTACAAAAAAAACGTTATTTGCAGTTACATGTGTAGAGAAGTTCCGACGGATGTACTCGTAGACGGAGGTAAGTTAAGGGCTTCCGCCAGGGTTTATTAAAGCTGTTACAATATTACACAGCAGGGTACACAACTCCCAGGGGCTAGGGGGTCCTACTCTGAGTGCGGGTCCCTAGCCGGCTAGCTCCGGTCGCTCTCTCTCGTGTCGGATCGAGGACTCTGCCGACTCCACCGAGCGGAGAGAGAAGCACCTCTACGGCTACCACCGGCTTCTCCCCAGACTCCCTATTCGATCCCTCTCTCTACCCCTGGTTCCCTCTTCACCCTGCTTACTCTACCCGTTCCCACAGTGACCCCGCTTACGTCACGGGGTATCCCTTAAGTACCCTAGGAGACGTGACGTCATCGCACTGAACGGCACACCTGACGTCACGTCCCCATTTTACTCCTCTACACATGTGTAGTGAGTCCAACTGAGTCGCGGACGTTCTTTAGAGGCAACACTTTTATTGTTACATCAACCCGTTAACACAAGGGTAACTTGCCCCTTCACCAGATACAGCCTAGGGTGGTGACCACCCAGTTAAATACTCTATACGTAGGAGTTACAGCTACGAAGGGGCAGACCCTCACTCGGGTCCCCGACCACGTGTTGATGCCGTGTAGAGCTTCCAGCTTGTTGATGTGGAGCTTCTTCCAGCTTGTAGAACGAAGAACCCCGGTCCCTCCCAGGGACCCACCTTATATCCCGCTGGGTCAGGGCCGCTCCGCCCTTGGCCCCGCCCGCCTCCTCCAGCGTTCTAGCTCCCTTTGATCCCTCTCAAGAGCTCTCCTCGGATACGTGATCACCCCCTAGCTCCCCTACCTAGGACCCTCTGTGGACACTCCGGATCACGTGTCTACGGGGTCAACCAGAGTGCCATGGCCCGGGGCAACCCTGCCCCTGGGCCAGAGGTCGCAACCGGGTACCCGATACCCGTACCCTATCCGAACAAAGACAGTGTTCTTCACCTGAGGACGGCTGCTTGCGTTGTGGCCGAAACGTCGTGAGAATTATTTTATTATGTTTTATTTTTTATTATTTTATTATTTCCCTTCTACGTGACTCTACCGAAAGAACCAAGAAGATGAATCCCTGCAGTCACGAAAGCTTTAAATCGAATTTTAAACTAAACTATGTTTTATTTACCAGGTTAGGTGCATTTCAGAAGTGACCTGGGCACAAATAATAGCCCAATGAAGTGGCTTATGTGGAGATTTATAGCGGCCAAATACTTGAAACACATCTTCTTGGTTCTTTCGGTAAAGTCACGTAGAAGGGAAGTAATAAAATAATAAAAATAAAACATAATAAAATAATATAATATTACTTCCCTTCTACGTGACTTTACCGAAAGAACCAAGAAGATGAATCCCTGCAGTTACGAAAGCTTTAAATCGAAACTTGAAACACATGTTTCAAATATGGAGGGAAAAACCGGAGGACCTGGAGAAAAATCCATGTGCCCACAGGGAGAACATGCAAACTCCGAACTATACAGGCATTGTCAGGGTCGGGATCGAACCCATGACCAACTGTATATTAGGCGAGGTAGTTAACATCTCGTCACCACGGCCCCCCCAATTAAAACATCAAGCCCTGCTGATAAAGCTCTGCAGATGCTTAATGATGAAGAGTCTTGAGACTGCGAGATTTTCCTGAGTAAATAAGAAGAGAGTTTGAGATATAAATATATATCAAGGCGCAGTTCCTTATTTGAGAACCAACCGTATTTTAATTAAATGAAGCCAAATAGATTTTTACTGTATGAGCAGCAATAGCGAGGGTAGTGCTTGTATGCATATTTATGGGTGTACCAATGTACACGCCACCTTTTATCCTGCCGCACCGTTCATCGAAATGCATGGATACTCGCAAGGATTTTCCATTTTGAACAAGCAGCATACGGGTTAAGGATAGAAATGAGAGGAACTGCATATTTCCGAGTTTTTTTTGTTAGATCGCGTAACTATGAATGTTTCGGTAAACCCGTCACCACCCTACACAGCCGGCAAGGTTTGTCACGTAAACAAAACATGCCAATTCGTTGCTAGTATAGTGTTGGAGAGTAAACACACAACGTTTACAATTCGAGTATGACATTTTGCCAGTAATTGTAACTTGCGTAGTCAGGCGACAGCCAGATTTGTATAAATAAAATAAATGTAAATATTTCCATATTTCTGTGTGCCAATCAGAGGATCACGTAAATAAAACTGAAACTGCATTTATGTTGGGATTTTTTCAATAAAACAAATTACAATTGAAAATTAGGCTTTAAAAAAATATAATTGGTCAATTTTCAAATTTCCCAATGTTTAATCAGCTTTGGAAGTGTAATTTAGCAGAATTTAAAAAAATAATGATTTATGTTTAAAATGAGGGATTTGTATTTGGGGAACGGTAGTGTAGCGGTTCGCGCGCTGCCCTACGAACCCGGCAACCTGAGTTCGACTCCCGCTCACGGCCAACACCAGTGACGAGTATTTGAACCGGTCCTGGGCCTCCCCTAGGTCGACTCAGCCTCAATAGAGTACCTGGTGCTATGTAAAAACATCCCCACTAGGGGAGACAAAGGCGGCGGGCGTGGTGTTGGCCACCCACCCCCTTGTGTGCTGTGCCGGCCTTCGTAGGTGCTCGCTAACAGCACTTGCCCCCAACCAGTCTGTTAAGGCTATATGGGGGATCTTTGTCACGTGTTTTGGTTTTTGGACTCCACTGCACAGAAGGTAAATAACTATGTATAATGGGCGACTTCCTCGACACGTCGTATAGAGGTTACTTCTTTTTCGATTTGAAGCTTTCGTGACTGCAGGGATTCATCTTCTTGGTTCTTTCGGTAAAGTCACGTAGAAGGGAAGTAATAAAATAATAAAAATAAAACATAGGTCTGTCGCCTCGACAGACCTGGTTTCACCTGAGGACGGCTGCTTGCGTTGTGGCCGAAACGTCGTGAGAATTATTTTATTATGTTTTATTTTTATTATTTTATTACTTCCCTTCTACGTGACTTTACCGAAAGAACCAAGAAGAGGTTACTTCTTCTTTATTACTCACACTGGGCACAACAGAGGTCAACACCGGTTCTTCCTCACACCGAATATAACTCTAGGCAATAACACCTCTACCGGCTACACGCACAGCCGATCACTCGGCGTGGTCCCCTCGCCCTCACTCGTCTCCGCCGCTGGCTGGCGGCGTGACGACGACGACGGCGATGGAACCCACGCAGGAGATCTTCCACGTGGCCGGACGGCGGAGAGAGATGTCGGTGAACAGCGACGCAGCCAGGACCCAGCACCCCACACACGAGCCCCTAGCCCCGGGTCCGCTCTCCCTTATATCCCCCCAGTCGTGGCTAGGCCTCGCCTCCGGCCACGCCCTCTCGTGGAACCTTCCAGCAGTTCCCGGAGTATCTCGGCTAGCCCCCACCTGTTACCTTTGCCCCAGAGACACCTCCGTCCTTCCCTGATTGATTGCTACCACTGTGGCCTTACCCGTGAATCCCTTCCCAGGCCAGCAGGTGTCACCCTGTCATGTCAGTAGGTGTCACCCTGTCATTACATGTGTATTGCCCACTTCCCCCTGCAATTCAGTGAATTATACTGCATGATCACAATTTGATTCGTGAAGTTAATCATAAAAAAAATCTTAATGTTTTTACCTCTAATTTATTCTATATTGTTTGTTTTGCTTGGTCCAAAGGCAATTTCTACATGGCACGAATCAGTGCGTAAACCGATAGATGACTGCTCTCTGTGTGGAATATCTGTTTATAATGTGTGATGCACTATAAACCCAGCAAACCTACCATGCCGAGACCACCGTCATTTAGCGGTCAACAGCGGTTATATATTGTCAGAAAAGAACTGGAATGGTTTCTGTATTTATACATTACCTTATCAGCAGTTTCCATTATACACTGTTCTCAATATTAATGGATAACCGTGTGTGCTGTTTGTACAAAAAGGAACGGTTATTCACAGAAAGGAAAGAGTAATCAGTCATTCAGATGACAGGCTTTCAAGGTGATTTTTTTTATTTGAAACTGCTTTGTGGTCATGGTACTTGCTCCTAGCACCCATAGCGCGAAGGCTGTTATATAGTAGATCAGCTGGTAAAATAGCGAGCGTGCGGTTGTGAGACTGAGTTAATATCCTGGTCCTGGTCTACTTGGCCATCCCACCCACTCGGCTTTGTGTCATGGTATAGAAAGTATCACTTGGTGGGAAGTCAACAGTGGCTGGACTCGCACGTGCATTTTCTAGGTCGTCTTTAATGCCAAGGGAAAAATATCAACGGCGTTGTTTCACTAATCGCCAGCCATCGGCATATCCCATCTTTCTTGAAGACGACCTTGTGAGCAGCACACACCGGACTGTTCTAACAAATACACAGTCTGCCCCAGGGGAATAACACTTGTCACTTCTGGGACTTTGCGCCACAGATCACGTGACCCTATGCATCAGAAGCCCCTCAGTGATTTTACTCTGGAGGGCCCAGCGCGCACAGAAGTCTGTGTTATAATTGTTTTTTTACCCTTTTATCTGGCAAAAAACTGACACCTTTTTTACGAGGAGTCATGTTTGCATAGACCACAATACCTGCAGTCATAATGCAAACAAAAAACATAACTCTGATAATATATGCACTGTCATATTCTTAGGTTTTTTCGGTAAAGTCACGTAGGTAAAACATCAAAATTAATAAAAAATAAAATAAAATAAAGATCACGACGTTTCGGAGGCAACACAAGTCGTGATCTTTATTTTATTTTATTTTTATTAATTTTGATGTTTTACCTACGTGACTTTACCAAAAAAAACCTAAGAATATGAATCATTGCAGTCACGAAAGCTTCAAATCTAGAAATATATGCACTGTCCTTGAAGTTGATTGGTCCACACCCGAGACAGCTTTCCTTAGAGCCTAGTCTCACATGGGTTGGACCAGATGACGCCAAAAGGCGCACTGGCGTCAAGGTGGTGAAGGTTTTGTTGTCGCTTGCCTCTGGAAGGAGCTGTGTGGCACATCCACCCCTATCTGGGATGACCTGCTCACAGCATGATCAATTGAGCAGCAGGAGAGGACAATGATGGCATTGAGGACTTCTCGAGGTGCACAGCTTCGTACTCATCTTCTTGGTTCTTTCGGTAAAGTCACGTAGAAGGGAAATAATAAAATAATAATAAAACATAATAAAATAATTCTCATGACGTTTCGGCCACAACACAAGCAGCCGTCCTCAGGTGAAGAACAGGTCTGTCGGAAGACACAACGTCTGAATGACCCCCGACAGACCTGTTCTTCACCTGAGGACGGCTGCTTGCGTTGTGGCCGAAACGTCGTGAGAATTATTTTATTATGTTTTATTTTTATTATTTTATTGTTTCCCTTCTACGTGACTTTACCGAAAGAAGCAAGAAGATGAATCCCTGCAGTCACGAAAGCTTTAAATCGAAAGCTTCGTACTCATTTTCAAAAAATTCCAGACGGTCCTGGCTCTAAATAGGCTTTGATTATTTTTCATGACCTCTATCACTTTTAATTGGAAAGTTGTTTTTAATGCATTTTGATGCGAAGTTTTGTGCGTTAATAATAATATCCTGCAGCAAAACTAATATAATCTCTCAGCAGCTATTATCTTTTGGAGTGCTGAAGGAATCTGCTTTCGAGGATGTTACATCCTAATGAAATGTCGTGAGCAGAAACAAATACAGTGGTACCCCGTTGTACGTCGTTAATTCGTTCCAGAAGGTAGGACTTCTACCGAAAATGACGTATAGCAAACTAATTTCTCCCATAAGAAATTAAGGAAAGGAAATAATCCGTTCCAGAGTATACGAAAGGATATTTTACGTGGCATATAATACATTAATGGGGCTGTATAAAATAATTTAGACACTACTAATTAAAATAAATGCATAAATAAATAAAAATAAATTGAAATAAAAATGATTTAACATCACTTGACCTTGCTGAGAAAAGTTGATAGCCTACGAGGATGGTGGTGAGGAAGGGGAGGAGTTGTGGACGGGGCTCATCCTGACCCATACAAGTTCTAGCGAAGCGCTTCGTACCCCAAGCAAAACACGACGTATACCAAATTCGACGTATTCCAAAGCGGTTGTATACCGAGGTATGACTGTACATCCATTCACTCGACTAAATCTCAAAACACTACGTTGACGTGGCCGGGGAAATTGCAGGCATTATTTCCAGCAGACATCAGGGGCGACAGATCATTGTAGAGGCACAGCCCGTTCGAAAATGCGAAGAAAGCAGGCTTGTTGTAGGACCGTGGTTGCTTCAGTGCGTTTAATTCTCGTGCTTAAAGACTTGCACGTTGCTATTAAAATTCCTGGAAAGTGTCCTGCAGAGTCTAGAGAGACTGGTGTCTGACATTCAGGGGAATTTGATCAACACCACTCACAATTCAGGACACTGACATTATTGTACATTGAAATTAATGATTGTTCTTATTGTTTTACCAAGTTGGTCAAGAAGTAACATTCTAACTTAATGAAATGCTATAGATGTCAGTCATGAATATGCTAAGTGTTTCTGTATTCGTTGCATTTTAGATTGATTCACTGACCTTTTCTGTCCACTTCAGTGAAAATTGTTCGCTACCAGTTCAACATTGTAGCCCGAGCCATTAACGACATGATGAGCATGCAGATTCGGAAACATGTGGTGTCATTGTAGTAAAGGAAGTGAAAGTGTCTCCATCAATCCCCAACAACAGTCAGATTTGCATGGGTCAAATCATATTTCAGAAACTGTAATTCCGTTTTTCGCACAGCACTTGCCTATAGGGCTTTTTCAACTCAGTTTATTTTCGAGTGATGGTGGCTTATGTTTCGCGGTTACAGTGATATGTTATCAATCCAAAATTGTGTTGTAGTTCTGCTGGTTCTTTCTGCAAACTTACATCGCCAATTTTTTTTGCTCACCGCAAGTTTAACCTGTAGACAATTCCTGCAGTCACGAAAGCTTAAAATCAAGTCTGTCGACATTGATTTGTGTTTCCTATTGTGTGTCTGCCTGTGCTTGTGTATGCACTCGACTCGGCCTTAAATGAGTACCTGGAGTGGTGTGTAATCATAGCCACTGGTTCTGGCCACCCACACCCTCGTGTGCCTTGCAGACCTTCATAGGTGCTCTAACAGCACTTGCCCAACCAGTCTGTTAAGGCTATACGGGGGATCTTTGTCTTGTATGCACCCGCACATGTTTATGTGCATGCGTGTGTGTGTGTGTGCGCGTGCATGCGCATATCTTTTGGAAAGGAGGTGGTGGCCCAGTAGTGAAAGCACATTGTGTTAGTAACCTGACGACCAGAGTTCGATTTTTAGCCACAGGTAACATAATTGGCGAGTTGTATCAGAACCCGTTCCGAGTCTCCTCTCGGTCAAATCGGCCTGTCATGAATATTTGATGTGGTCTGTATACATATTGAAGAAACTAAGGCAGCTTTGTTGGATTCTAGCAACACCACATCCTTGGTGTGTTTTGCCAGTTCTCAATAAGTGCTTGCCAACAGCGCTTGCCCTGGCAGTCTGTGCGACCTAGGATATTAGCCTTTGTATAAGCGTCTATTCCATTGTTTGTGTACATATTTTGCAACGTTGCCAGTAGTGGTCTACACGGTGCAAATCCGCTTGTTACTCGTGTGTGCGCGTGCCTGTTTTTGTGTGCGTGCATGCTTGAATACAAGTGTGTCTGTAACTGCACGTGTGCGTTCGCAGGTTACGGACAAGCTACTCTGGGAAGACATTGTAGAAGACTTCAACTTCCCGAGAGGCTGCTCAAACGCGCCGTTTGCTCTCAAGCAATGCTACAAGAGGTGAGGGTCATTGCGCTGGTGGCACGCAACAATCTGTGTTTACAACGTGGATTTAAAAAAAATGAAATTTCATGCTAGCCCATTTGTTTCTTAAAAAGTGTGTTTCATCGGGTTTAAATTACTCCAAACCGTGACTGCGCATCGTTTTAATCTTCATGTGTAATAAGGACAATTCGTACTTTTGATAATAATATTGCCTGTTTGTGTGTGTTTATACTTGACCACGTCGCTCTGAAACATTTTATTTACCTGAAAAACTTAAATGCAATTATCATTCTTCTAATATTTGTTTGCGTTTGTAAATTAGGTGTTTTTTTTTATTCTTTTGAAACCGATACTTGCAATTGACGCTGCATCATAACCAAAAAATGCCCCCTTTCTCAGAGTGCACAATCTTTTCCTTTGCAGTAATGCTCATGTTTCTGTTGTGATAGTTGTACTCATGAAGCAGGTGTCTTTTACATATCTTCTCTCAGGAGCACTACCAAACATAGTGTCGTGTCACACTTAACACTCGTGCTTATTGATCTATCGATGTGCAGGTGAACAGTTTACCAGAGAGTGTAAAAAGAAATCACGGCTAACCAAGCTCTGGCTTTGGTTGATTTCGCAATTAACATGTTAAATTGTGTCCCGTGTAATTATTGTGCATTGCATGTACTTGCGACGGCAACACGCTCGTGGTGGCGAATGGCTAATGAGGGAAGGCGGAGAGGGTGAGAAGGTGTGGGACGGTGGGGGTGGGGGTGGAGGGAACCATCTTCCCCTGGACCAAAGGACATGAATACCGTGCTGTAGAAAGATCCCCCATATAGCCTTAACAGACTGTTGGGGCAAGTGCTGTTAGTGAGCAGCACCTAATGAAGGCCGGCACAGCACACGAGGTAGCCAGCAGCAAGCTCGGCCGCCTTTGTGTCCTTAGTGGCGATTCTTACACCACGCCAGGTACTCGCTTGAGGCCGAGTTGAACTCAGAGAGGCCCAGGTCTGGTTCAGGTAAACGTCTCTGGTGTTGGCCGTGAGCCTGAATCGAACTTGGACCATCTGGTTCGTAGTGCAGCGCGCTAAACCGCACCTCCGATTAGCACGGTTGGCTACATACGATGCAAAATAAGTTCTAAATGCATACATTACCACTCCCCACACTATCCTGTACAGCACAGCACCATACAGCCCTCAGTATTTTTAGGTTTGAGTCCTGTATACTAACACACACATGCACTGCACACGCAAATATACGTATCATATACTGAACAATAGCCGAGGTTGCTGTTTTTGTTTTTTTTGCATTTATTTTCATTGAAATCGTGGCCAACCGCACCAGGAATTCCCCCTATTAGTCTGGCTAGCCTTGGTTTAGTAATGAAATTTTGACTAGCCAAGAATGATTGCAGCATAGAGTTGCAGTACATTAAGACATGGAAACTGACTTTAATACCCACTGCATGAAACTAATTTCACCAAATATATTTTTTTTAATCCATGGGATCGTGAAGGCCAAGTTAAATGTCACGTTCAAAAACATGTTTACAGCTTGTCATCCCCTATTACTCCAGCACATTAATACCTTTAGCAAGCTGGCGCAGAAGGGAATAGCAAGTGCCCCCCTACTGGTTCTTCATAATGCCACAACCCACAGGAACCTTTCCATTCATAACTTTTTCTCTACAGTTGCCTTCCATTTACCGGGGTGGTTGCAACACTGCTTAGCTTCTGAGACATAAAGCTCCGGTGCCTTGTGTACGAGGCGCGGTAATTATGCACGCTTCAGCAACATCATTTTCCTAAACTATGTAGAATATAGAACACATTCCTGCGGAGGGAGCTGGTAGGAACGTTGGGTTGCTCGGTCAATGGCCTGCAGGGTCAACGGCGGCGTGGTGTATTCCGCAAATATGCCCGACTGTGAGGGCGGGTGCAAGCCGGCGTGAGTTTTATAAGGGCACCACGGGGTGACCAGCCCCTCCTCACCCAGCCCCACCCCTCCCACCCCCCACCTAGCCCCACCCAGCCCCTCTCCACCTAGCTCCTCCCCACCCGCCCCACCCTCCCCTCTTCACCCTCTCCTCCCCACCCAGCCTCACCCAGCCCCTCCCCACCCTCCCCTCCCCACCCAGCCTCTCCCTCCCCACCCAGCCCCTCCCTGCACAACGGACGGACGGACACAATAATCCCCTGTGGGCTGGTGTAACCAGGAGGTTCCTACCAGTAAAATATTATGTACAATTAGCAAAAACATCGCTATAAATGCAATAAGTTTTGAAGATGCATACATTAGCCACAGATGTGTAATACCAACAATATGTGGTGGGGATGATTGTTACAGTGATCAAGTTAACAGGGGTTAACATTTTGGTGTGCCCAAATTTGGAAACGTGCCTGAACAGAGGATGTTTTATTTTATCATTATGAATCGGGGTTCTTAAAGTCAAACGTATGGGGAAGGGTTGATGGAAGTTCACGCGGCTTGCACATAGGAAGATTGGTGAAATTGTTTCTCTCACTTTGTAAATATTATTGAAAACGACTGACAGAGACTTGTGGTTATTTAAATATGGCATATATTTATGGACAGTAACTGTCTATGAATCCTTTTAAATCAGGTCACATGAAAGCTGTTTTGTATCACCAATGTGACAAGCAGCTTGCGTACACCCCCGATGTAACATGTACTTGACAGAAAATGCAACTTCTAATGTAATATCTGCGTATAGGTTTTGTACAGTTTCATGTCGCAAGATTGTTGCAAACTCCTGGCTGGTAAGCAGGGGCTGTGTGATATTCCATTTAGTATTGTGCTTGTCACCATAACTTGTATATTATTTCAGCAGTACAGCCTCATGGCTCACAAAGCGTTGTTCAAATGCTGGATAAGTATTGAAAAACAAGAGTTATGAAGCACAGCAAAGTGTAGATTAATTAAGGTGTGTATTTTTATTTGCCTGGACCCAAAAACAGGTTCTTGTGTCATGAGACCTTTTTTTCCAGTATCAAAATATGAAAAATTATTATAGGTTTTACCCCTTTCTGGCAATTAAACAGGTGTTAGGATTCATCTTCTTGGTTCTTTCGGTAAAGTCACGTAGAAGGGAAATAATAAATAATAAAAAACATAAATAATTCTCACGACGTTTCGGCCACAACGCAAGCAGCCGTCCTCAGGTGAAGAACAGGTCTGTCTTTACCGAAAGAACCAAGAAGATGAATCCCTGCAGTCACGAAAGCTTTAAATCGAGGTGTTAGGATGTTGAAACACCAATTAGATACATTTTGCATCTAATCAAGTCTGCATTAACTACACGTATTTGTGGTGAACGTGTGTTGCTGCTCATGAATGAACACCATGTATTCATGAATTGCTCGTGAGATGCGGGCCTGTCATTCATGTCTGCGGAAAAGCAGTGAAACGTTTAGATTTCGCACGTGTAATATATTTCATCTACTAATATAATTCTGTACCAAAAATGGTGGTATAAACTTTTAATAACCCCTCCTGGATTCTTGTAATTAATTTGAATATACAGAATAGGGTTTTATTTTTAAAAAATGCTTGAGACTTGGGAAGAGCTAAACTAAGGCAAATTTAGGATTTTTCCGATTCGGTAGAAGCGGCTTGCACTCGTCATACTGATACATTTTTAGGATTTTCATGGTTTAGTGGGTTTACTCAAATTTCCCTAACTCAGGTAACGATATGTCTCTTAGGGTTTCAAGGATTACCTGATGCTTCTTAGTGTCCTCCTGGATTAATTGGAAACCCCTAAAGAGGCAAAGGGGGCAAACGAAGACATTTCAGAGTACAAGCTTGCAAGACTTAAACAGCTAATAGAATGTGTGGGAGAAAAATGTCATGCTAACCTGAATGGCTGACCTTGTAGATTGTATTTTTTGTGCATTTGCATGTTGTTTTGGCCGAATGAATAGTGTTACAGGCTGTGTACATTGGCATAAGAGCCGTTTCTACTGATATTTAGGCTTCAGAATGCCTACATTCCAGCCTAGTGCAGTAATGCTATTATGTGTAATAATTGTAAAAGGCCCTTTTTAATGTGCAAACATTGTAAATCTTGGGCCCGTAAAATAGTTACAAATAAGATGAATGTAATTGGTGTTACAGCCGGTACTCTGACCCAGGTCACTGCCATAAATACAAATATCATTTCAAGTGCTATTTTATTACTCTGTTGGCTGCTTGGGCATAGACGTTTTTTCCCGTACACTATAGAGGACTGATAAATTGACACGTGGCACTGTGGGACATGTACGTGAAAACAGTATTTTACAAGCAGGTCAAAGCACGCGCTTTATGCTTGCAGCCGGAAGGATTCTTCAGCGGGTGGAATTGAACTCCCTTTGCAGTCTTCCCAAAAGCCTCATTCTAAACCCTCTTGGGGCCGCGGTGTCGAGATGTTAACTCCCTCGCCTCGTATGCAGGATGTCGTGGGTTCGATTGTGACCCTGACGCCCGCTATATATTTGTAGATTGCAAGTTCGTGGTCGCGTGGATTTTTCTCCAGGTCCTCCGGTTTTGCGCTCTACATTTGTAAAATGTGCATTTAGAGTATTTGGCTCCCGCTTTAAATTTCCACTTGAATAGCCACTTCGTTGAGCTATCATCTGTGAGAACCAGGTCACTTCTGAAAAAGAGCTATATGGGTCAGTGGGGCCTTAGCTGGTGAAATAAAAAGTTCAGTTTTCGTAACTGCTGTGTCCCCTACATCCTATTCGGCTGGACCTCTTTTTTAAATCCTTTATATTAAGTTCGCTTGCTTGCTTGCTTGCGTGCTTGCTTACGACCGTGAAAATCTTTCGGTCGTTTTTTAACCCACTTCCCGTGATCCAATCGAGCTGACATTTTGCACACAGACTCGTTGTGCGTGACAATTAATTTTCGTGAAAATTTTTTTTCCAAAATTTTACGCTGTTTAGGGAAAAAAAATTCAATATTTAATTACCAATTGCTTAATGCTGGCAGACAATCATCTGACCCATAGGTGGCAGCCATCTCAAGCCAGAGGACGAGAGGACTCTAGCCGCCACGCATATAAAGGATTTATAGTGAAAAACTTTGTTTTTACGGGTTAATTTTTTTTCACCTCTCTTCCAATACCTTTGACTGCTGCATTGCTTTTTTGGATGTCGCTCAATTCTGTAACACTTTTCTTTGACAGTACGCCAAAGGAACCTGTCTATGCAAATGTTTTTGGCGCTAGACAAATAAGAAATATTCTGCATCTTTTGTTTTTAAAGAAGTGCACGTGTAATGCAAATACGGCGCTTCATGCTTTCTTGGCTTTTGATAGCGAGAATTGGTGACAATTGTAAGTATAATACAACTTTATAAGTGTAATTATCGCTATTATTTTAATTGTACAGATTTGAATTTATCGTTAAGTTTTAAATATTGGATGGTTGCCTTGTTTCTGACCAAGGCAAGCTATCCAGCAACAGGGCATGAGCTGTCAGCTAAATAGTGTGAATGTAATTGCTTACGCCTAAAGGTTACTAGCCTAAAAGTATTTTAAAATCAATGATACAGCAAGTGAAGTGTTATACAAAACAACATGATAAATACATTTTTAATAATTATAATTAAGGATATAATCAGCAGCATATAATAATGTGGTTGGCGTGCTCACCGCTTGCAGTTAGATTTGGGGGTCATAGGTTCAAATCCTTGCAGATGCTGCGTGGTTTTACTCGAGCACGCCATCTGCCTTACAATGATTTGTCAAAATGCCTCGTAGGTTTCGATTTAAAGCTTTCGTGACTGCAGGGATTCATCTTCTTGGTTCTTTCGGTAAAATCACGTAGAAGGGAAATAATAAAATAATAATAAAACATTAATAAAATAATTCTCACGACGTTTCGGCCACAACGCAAGCAGCCGTCCTCAGGTGAAGACCAGGTCTGTCGGGGAGACAGAGTCTGAATGTCGCCCCGACCAGACCTGGTCTTCACCTGATGACGGCTGCTTGCGTTGTGGCTGAAACGTCGTGAGAGTTATTTTATTATGTTTTATTTTTATTATTTTATTATTTCCATTCTACGTGACTTTCCCGAAATAACCAAGAAGATGCCTCGTAGGGTTTTCCAGTTCGTTTTCACACCCTTGTAACGTGTGCGTGCTAGGCGAGCGTCGGTGGGGGGGGGCTCAATCGACAAACACTCTAAGGGCCGCCGGTGTATTAATATTGCCCAATTCAACGTGCACAGCTTTATTCAGAAGAGGTGTAGCAATAGTACGTCAGCACTAGCGACGCATGTACACGCTGCTGCTGCTTCTGCGTGTAATAATGCCAGCAGTAGAGATTTAGAACTGCAGTGATATGGAAATAGATATGAAGAGCGATTGTATAAAATATGAAGGTGTAGTCAGATGAGTGAAAAGCCGGAAGAGATATAAATGCAGCGTTGTGAGAGAAAAGGAATCGGCAAAACGCAGATGTGCAGTGCAATGGAAGAAATGAAGGACGGATGAGATAGAGATGTAAGAGATGTGATGACAAAAGTGAGGTAGGATAGAGATGTTTCCGCTTGATGTAAACAGGTTTACAGGAGAGAGACACCCAAGATATAGAGAAATCCAAGAGATGTATTTAAAAAATAAATCTGAGAGATAGATCTTGACTTAAAGCTTTTGTGACTGCAAGAATTCATATTCTTTGTGTCGCGTAGAAAGAACCTTTCTACGTGACTTTACCGAAAGACCCAAAGAATATCAATCAGAGATAGATGTGTTCAGAAACAAATTCACAGTGGTATGTATTCACAAATATATTATAACATCTGAATATATGCTGTATAGGAGATGCATTCATAAGGAATGTATGGGAGACAGCTGGAGAGATCGAGAGATAGGAGATGTATTGAGTGGAGAAATTTGATGGGCATTGGAGATCTCGGAAAAGAGATCAGAGGTAGGAAATGTAATGAGAAGAGAGAGAGGAGGTCTGTGCAGAAGAAAGATGAAATGGGAAGGAGAGAGATTGTGATCAAATGTTTGAGCAAAAAAGAAAAACTGAAAAGATGAATGGATAAAGCGTTGTGGTTAAAGCACTCGCTCATGTCGGGCTTGAGATTTTCATGCCGCAGGCTTTACTTCCGCCCGCCTCCCCAGTACGTGCCGTGTCACTGCAGATCCTATACGGTGAGCCTGGGTCATTCACTTAATACTGGTAGGAACCTCCTGGTTACACCGCCCACAGGGGATTATTGTGTCCGTCCGTCGTGCATCAGAAAATGGGAGGGGAGGGTGGGGAGGGGCTGGGTGGGGATGGTTGGGCTGGGTGGGGAGGGGCTGGTCACCCCGTGGTGCCCTTATAAAACTCAACGTTTAACCTACTCACGCCGGCTTGTGCCCCGCCCTCACAGTCGGCCATATTTGAAGAATACACCACGCGGCCGTTGACCCTGGCCATTGACCGAGCAACCCAACGTTCCTACCAGCTCCCTCCGCAGGAATGTGTTTTTACAGTCATGTGAAATTATTGTCGTTGCTCTAATGAAAAACCACGGTAAGCGTTTTTTTAATCAAAAGTACTGAGTGGCACTGTCGGCCGAAATAAATGGGTGCCACAGGTGGCTAGGAGATGTTAACTACCTCGGCTGGTATACAGGAGGTCGTGGGTTCGATCCCAAACCATACACCTGCTACTGGAAATTTTGAGTTTGCGTGTCTCTCTCGTCATCATCACGGTTGCTAGAAGATGTTAACTACCTCGCCTGGTATACAGGAGGAGGTCGTGGGTTCGATCCTGACCCCCGACACCTGCTGTATATTTAGAGTTTGCATGTACTCCAGGTGGTCGCGTAGATTTTTCTCCAGGTCCTCCGGTTTTTCCCTCCACATTTAGAATCAATATGCGTTTAGAGTATTTGGCTGCTATACATTTCCACGTGATAAGCTGCTGCGTTGAGCTGCCATTTGTGGCCAGGTCGCTTCTGGAAAAGAGCTACATGGCTCAGTGGGCCTAACTTGGTAAAATAAAAAATAGTTAAGTAATTAATAGTTAAATATTGCTGTAGTTCGCATGGCCCATGTGTTAGAAAGATAGTTGGGGGGAAAAAAATAACTGTTGACGTTTGTAGCGTCATTCGATGCATCAGCACTCGCAGACTAACGAATCACTACTAACAACGCTGGGAAATGCTCTTGTGATGGTATTCACAATTCGTAGACAGTCTGTATGCTATTGTGTGCCAAAGCCCAAGCGTGAAATGTAACCGCACTAATGATGACAACAGTTAATGCTGATAGTGGTATCAAACAACGGCATGAAAGAATGAGCTTCGTTTTCCACGGATAAATCAACCCAAAATACAAAGAATATTTATCTTATTATATAACCAGCACAGAAGCCTGCTTGCAAAGTTTAGAAGAAAAAACACTAGTCCCATTCCAGCACGTGCTTTTAAAAATGTCTCAAACAAAACTGCTTGTGAAGCAAGGCAAAAAAAAACATGCATGTGCATGCCGTCTGTAATTGTTTCCAACATGTTTGTCTTTGAATTGCGTTGAGGTTAAAGACATTGAAACTCTTTAAAAAATGTTCAGTGGCCTTTCGGCAGGATCTGTCACGAGTATGGATTGTGGTCTTCGGTGGCAGGCAAGGTAAGAAAACATGCCTGAGAACATCCACCATAAAGGTGGCCCGTTGAATTTGGCTCGTGCAGGTACTGGGTGGATTGTTATATATTGCAGGAGCCTGGGGATGGTGGTGGATTTGGGAGGCCTTCATTCAGCAGTGGATAGATCATAGCCGAATGGTGAATAACGTTATCATCCGAGTAGTGCTAGATTACATCACACAGCCCGTGACATCGCACGCCATGCACGTGTCCCCCGATGACGTCGTACACAATGATGCCACGTTCCCACGAGGCCCAGCCTCCAACTTATCACGACTCTCACCCAATGCTTAAAAATGAACTCGTAAAAACAAAGTTTTTCACTATAAATCCTTTATATGCGTGGCATCGGGGCGGCTAGAGTCCTCTCGTCCTCTGGCTTGAGATGGCTGCCACCTATGGGTCAGATGATTGTCTGGCAACATTAAACAATTGGTAATTAAATATTTTAAAAAGATTCCCTAAACAGTGTAAAATTTTGGAATTTTTTTTCACGAAAATGCATTGTCACGCACGAGTCTGTGTGCATAATGTCAGCTCGATTGGATCACGGGAAGTGGGTTAAAAAACGACCGAAAGATTTGCACGGTCCTAAGCAAGCAAGCGAACTTAATATAAAGGATTTAAAAAGAGGACAATTACGATTATTTTTAATGGCTAATGCCGCACTACCACGGGACAGCGCAAGATGATGTGAAGTTGAAATGGCATGGGATGGTATTGTCGTCAGGGAAAGGTTTATATATACGGGGATAGTTTACAAGAATGTTTTTTATCGTGACAAAAACATGAGCCCGGTACAATACAACAATCGACATTGGAGAGGAACACAAAATCCGGCTGTGACAGGACCTGTACGTGGGGGTGGGGGGAAGTTGAACTCGCTGCTCTAACCCAGTGGGGACCACGCGTAGGGGCATGAATATTTTTAACGATGAAAACTATTAAACTAATTTTAATTTTCCAGGTATGCCCACTGAGCTATTGAGCTCTTTTTTCAGCAGAGACCTGGCTATCACAAATGATAGCTCAACGAAGTGGCTTATCATGTGGACATTTATTGCAGCCAAATATTCTGAACCCATGTTGATTCTAAATGTGGAGGGAAAAACCAGAGGAACCGGAGAAAAATCCACGCAACCATCGAGAGAGAGAACACGCAAACTCCAAATATACAGCAGCAGGCGTTAGGGTCTGGATCGAACCCACGACCTCCTGCACACGAGGCGAGGTAGTTAATGTCTCGCCACGTGGCGGCCCTTTTATATGGGGAGGGAAAAGGAGGAGGGGAAATTAATGCAGTGGAGGTCATTGTGACGTCACAATCGGCCAAAAACACCCATGGAACTAACGAGGAGCTTT
Organism: Lethenteron reissneri; assembly: GCF_015708825.2. Lineage (NCBI taxonomy): Eukaryota > Metazoa > Chordata > Hyperoartia > Petromyzontiformes > Petromyzontidae > Lethenteron > Lethenteron reissneri. The sequence goes on from NC_083780.1 coordinate 7,261,643, forward strand.
TTCGATTGAAAGCTTTCGTGACTGCAGGGATTCATATTCTTGGTTCTTTCGGTAAAGTCACGTAGAAGGGAAATAATAAAATAATAAAAATAAAACAATAAAATTATCACGACGTTTCGATTGCAACACAAGCAATCATCAGCAGGTGTGAAAACCACAGCAAGAAAATTTGAAAAAAGTGGCGTTTAAAAAAAAATCCTTTATATTAAGTTCACTTGCTTGCTTGCGCGCTTACGACCGTGCAAATCTGTCGTTCGTTGTTTAACCCACTTCCCGTGATCCAATCGAGCTGACATTTTGCACTCAGACTCGTTGTGCGTGATAATTTATTTTCGTGAAACTTTTTTTTCCAAAATTTTCCACTTTTTAGGAAAAAAAAAATGTCTATTTAATTTAAAATACCAATGTGATAAAAATGAAACTCTTACTCAAGAAAAACAGAAATTAATAATAAAATAAAACCGATGCCACGCATATAAAGGATTTATAGTGAAAAACTTAGTTTTTACGGGTTAATTTTTTATGATTGCTTGTGTTGCAATTGAAACGTCGTGAGAATTGTATTGTTTTATTTATATTATTGTATTATTTCCCTTCTACGTGACTTTACCGAAAGAACCAAGAATATAACGAGGAGCTATGCCATAATAGAGGTTTTTTTGGGTTAGATCGCATACATATAGAAATGCGTCGTTAAAGCCGCCGCCATCCGACACAGCCAATTAGTAAGGTGGTCACGTAACCAGAACGTGCCAATTAGTTACTAGTTCAGCACGCTGGTGTGTTGGAGAGTGAACGGCGTTTCGCTGGTAATTAGTACCAGCCTCATAAATTTTCCAGGTTTTATCCATTGTTAGTCCCTAACCGCAACACACTTAGCAGACTGACTTAATTTACGTTCATGCCGACTCTCTCATTTTATATGAGACAATCTTTCCAAGTGTTAACGTGGATAGACGGTCAATGCGTGAATGCTTTCAGCGTTAGTTGCACAGTGTTAAAACATGCTCATTTAACAAAACGAGTATATGAACGTGTCTTTATCATGGTCTGGCCATTTTAATATTGTCCTGTATCAGATGATGCTGTGCAACACCGTGGCATTTATTGTCGGCCAAATATAGTTTATTTGTTAAATTTCGATTTGAAGCTTTCGTGACTGCAGGGATTCATATTCTTGGATCTTTCGGTAAAGTCACGTGACTTTACCGAAAGATCCAAGAATAGGTTATTTATTCTTTCTCAGTAATTCCAACAACCCCTGTTCTAGTTCCTTATAGGAAAAAAAAACGTTTACTTGCATATGCTTTTAAAAGACACCCTATACTCAGTATGGATTGTACATAATCATTGTCTACATGCATCCATCCTGAACCTAATAATCCATGTGAATCGATTGCTCCAAAGCCATTGTTTACCCACAGTCCTCTTTCAATTTTGGTTCCGCACTTATTAGTGATTCAAAAGCCTTTCATCACTGGCTTTTTGGCTGTTTTTTTAATACTATTTTTTTCATTTATTCCCATCACCTGCATTGTTAGGGCTGCGATCATTCCTGCATAGGTGGTGGGGTATCTATACTCCCTCGTCGTACCTACTTGATGCGTGTGCATGCAGTTGGCTAAAGCCCACGCGAGCCGAGAAAAACCCTCCTTTTGCACACTGTCTGGAAGCTCGCATGGACGTATAGCCGGGTTGCAGCCTTGCGTTGCAAAATGTGGGTGGCTGCTTCGATGTTGCGCTTGCTGGCTGGTTTGTCGAAGCCACGTTGTGGACATGGGACGGTGATGGTTGAAGTTGCTGCAAGACAAAATCGTATTCAAAATAGACTTTAGCCGATGTTTTCCAGAAGTATTTGATTAATTGGGCAAACTCGACCGGCTTTGACTTTCTGAGTCTCATCCAGAGTGAACAATGACACTGAGTTTGCCTGCTGTTGTAAACAAGGGCATTCCATTAACACCCTGGGGTGCATTGTGGGGGGAAGAAACAAGGTAAGAGCCCGTTTCACTCTGAATGATTCACGTTAATATGAATCCCTAAACTGAGCAGAGAGAGCGAGATAAGATTATATTAGTTCACCTGCAAGATGGGTGATATCGCAGGATGATGAGGCATTGTATAGACAGTGGCTGCTGCTGATGCCAGTTTACTCTGTATGTACATTGTTCCCACAAAAAAATGATGAAATCAATAAACAAGTAGCATCTGACGTGTTTTATTTACTATGGACCACCCTGTATTTCCCCGTACCTCCGATTTAGCACGGTTGGATACGTACAGTGTAAAAGAAGTTCAACATTTATACATACATATGAAGAACAGAAATGTGTTAAGAGGAGAATATTTAAATTGCACAGACTATATAAACGTTGTGTTTTATGCCAGAGCAACTTAGTTCTGGAGGAGGTAGTGTAGCAGGCCAGTTAGACATGTTTGCGGTTTGTGTTCTTTCATTTGTGTAGAGTTACACAGGTTGTGTGTTTACTTCGCAAGCACAAAGGTAATAAATAAATAAAAACCCTGAGCCTAACATCACAAGGTGGGACTTGCTGCGAAGAAGTTAAACTTGGTGAGGCTATCCTGGGTCAATCTATTGAAGAAAAAATATTTTTGTATTATAAAGACAACAACTTAAATGCACGTTGAACAGCATGGGTTTTCAAAATAAACGTAACATTATGTTTGCGCTGCGTCGGACAAAGAAGGCATGACAACACGGAGCATACCACAGACGTACAATACAAATGAGAATGTACGAATAGGATAAAATAATTGCGCAATTGAAAAGTGACCTGAATCATAATATAGCAAGCCATGCAGCACGGATACTGTGCAGGAGAAATTTACACCGCGCGCGGGAAATGTCAGCACCATGATGCGATGGAAAAAACACACCAATACACAACGTGAAACACATGTCTTCCTAAACACTGCGTTGATTAGGAGCTCGGACACGTGGTCTCTCTGTGTTTCCTGGCCTTCGTAACCTTGGTTGGGTGGAGCAGTTCTCAATGTTATTGGTATGGCGATTTCCACCCCCGCCCTCCCCCCGGCAATCAAGATCGCTGGCAGTTTGGTCGAGTGTTGCAGGTGTATACGTGTGAGCCTTGATGCTATTAATTGCAGCCAGGCTTGACCAGAACTGGGTCAAAGTTGGGTGGTCTTTCAAGTGCAGATGCCGTGTGGAGTGTGTGAGCGTGCGTTCGTGAGAAGCACACTTTCACAAATACCGATGTAGAAATGTGTGTGTGTGTGATTCAGAAACAGGGAAAATGTGTGTCTGTGTGTACAGCGGTAGTGTAGCGGTTAGCGCGCTGCGCTATGAACCTGGTGACCCAGGTTCGATTCCCGCTCCTGGCCAACACCAGTGGCGATTATCTGAACCGTTCCTGGGCCTGCCGCAGGTCGACTCAGCCTCAAATGAGTACCCGGTGTGATATGTAAGCATCGCCACTGGGGAGACAAAGGCGGCCGGGCGTGGTGTTGGCCACCCACCCCCTCGTGTGTCGTGCCGACCTTCATAGGTGCTCGCTAACAGCACTTGCCCCAACAGTCTGTTAAGGCTATACGGGGGATCTTTGTCTTTTGTTTTTGACAGGAGTAAAGTGATCATGTAGTATCAACGGAGTCAAATCCTGCACCTGGAAATTTGATTGAAGATTACTAAAGGGTGGGGAGTGTGCTCGTATCCTGAGCAACTGTGTGAATACACGGGAATTATGGAATCTCCTACACTACACGATTTGCAGGAAGCTTCCTTGAGCACCAGGTGCTGTACAAGTGGGGCCGTGTTGCCAACGTCACCAAAAAACGAAGCACGATGTATTGGTGCATTGCACTATCAGGTGCACAATACAACAGAGTAGTTAAGTAGGTTCATCTTCTTGGTTCTGTCGGTAAAGTCACGTAGAAGGGAAGTAATAAAAGAATAAAAATAAAACATAATTACTTCCCTTCTACGTGACTTTACCGAAAGAACCAAGAAGATGAATCCCTGCAGTCACGAAAGCTTTAAATCGAAAAAATAGTTAAGTAAGTCTTTGAGTTGCCTTACTTCTGGAAACCTATTATAGCTGGCTGTGGCTTATGCAGATTTTTTTGTTTTATGGAATGTGGCGTTTGACTGGCTAATCTAGGCAATGTTGGAAGCTTTGCCATCCTTAATTTCGGGTACATTTTCAGATTTATTTGTTTCACCAAATTGGCATGCCTACGTTTTCACACTTGTGAGGTGTGAATGGCTCCATGCCAGATGACTAGGTTTGGGGTTGTGACTTGCCTTTTTTATAGTTGGCTTGCCCCAAATGAAGTGAGGTTTCTTTTTTTCATGATGTGGGTTGTCCACCATTGGGATGGGCCCCCACAATACGTGCGAGGCTGTGGTGTTTGGGAACTTGTGGTTGGTCATGATATCCAGTGATGGTAGCTTTTGTTTATGTGGAACTAAGAGCCAAATTGGTACGGAATAATACTTGAGAAGAGTGGGGGTTATGTGGACCATCCAGCTGTTCCCAGCCTTGTACTCAAAGCTTAAGGATTGACATTAATGGTGGTCATTCTAAACAGATGATTTGGCATCATATTTAACTGCCAACAAGTATAACCCGTAAAAACAAAGTTTTTCTCTATAAATCCTTTATATGCGTGGCGGCTAGAGTCCTCTCGTCCTCTGGCTTGAGATGGCTGCCACCTATGGGTCAGATGATTGTCTGCCAGTATTAAGCAATTGGTAATTAAATATTTAATTTGGTTTCCCTAAACAGTGCAAAATTTTGGAAATATTTTATTCACGAACATTAATTGTCTCGCACAACGAGTCTGTGTGCAAAATGTCAGCTCGATTGGATCACGGGAAGTGGGTTAAAAAACGACCGAAAGATTTGCACGGTCGTAAGCAAGCAAGCACGCAAGCAAGCAAGCAAGCTGAACTTAATATAAAGGATTTAAAAATGGAAATGCCTGGTGGTACGAGTCTTCAAACATGAGTTCAAGAAGCAATGCTCACAGCGGTTCTCAGGGCAAGGAACAGCCCATTCGTAGCATGTTTTTGGGTTTTTATGGTATGCGTGGCTCAGATTTTGGTCAACCCCAATTTGTTTTTGTTATTATCCAGAATACCCTCGTGCCTCCTTTGACCTTTAGGCAGCAAGCCGCGTCGCTTAATTTTCTCTGCGCCAAGTTTTACGTAGGTGCCTTGGTGATGCCACCACCATGAGTGTTTTGGTAAGAGTTTTTTTCCCCCATTCGGCTAGAGTTGAGTTGTGCCCAGGGCAGATGTTTTATGGCAGTCTATTTTGGATTTTAAATTGTTAGCCCCTACTCTTTAATTGGAGTCACTTGCACTCTTTGACAATAAAAATTTCGATTCAAAGCTTTCGTGACTACAGGGATTCATATTCTTGGTTCTTTCGGTAAGTCACGTAGAAGGGAAATAATAAAATAATAAAACATAATATTATACAATTCTCACGACGTTTCGCCCACAACACAAGCAGCCGTCCCCAGGTGAAAAAACAGAGCTGCCGGAAAGACAGCGTCCCAATGAACACTGCTAAGCTTGGCAGCGCATTTTTAAGCTGGGTGGGAGGACTGATAATCTTGCTGCTGCGCCTCGCTGCATTCAGCTCATTTAGACGGTCCATGCAGGTGTTCGTAAACCTGCTATTGCTTAATTCTAAACATCATATTTATTTTCTTGGTTCTTTCGGTAAAGTCACATAGAAGGGAAGTAATAAAATAATAAAAATAAAACATAATAAAATAATTCTCGAGACGTTTCGGCCACAACGCAAGTAGCCAGAGTCTGGCTCTGTCTACTTGACGGACCTGTTCTCCACCTGAGGGCGGCTGCTTGCGTTGTGGCCGAAACGTCGTGAGAATTATTTTATTATGTTTTATTTTTATTGTTTTATTACTTCCCTTCTACGTGACTTTACCGAAAGAACCAAGAAGATGAATCCCTGCAGTCACGAAAGCTTTAAATCGAAATCATATTTATTAACAACTGAAGTGCAGTAACCCGGATGATTCACAACAACATTGCGTAACAAGAGATTTAGTAAAAATCTAGATGTGAATGCAGGGAGGTGTGTTTGTGGGACTTAATTTTGTTTGACTAAACTGTATGGCATGATGTTAAATGTCTGTCAGAGTGGGTTAAGCCCTCATATGTGAATATATATCTGTATGTGTTTACATGTGTGAGAGTTTGTCTGTTTCTGGGTGTGTGCGCAATTATGTTTGTCTGGCAATTAAATGTGCATTAAGTGAAATTGCATGTGAGCAGAGGTGTACATAGGTGAGGGTCTCGTTGGATGCCAAAGTAAAGAGGTTGTGTACGTGGATGAGTAAACATATTTGAAAGTGAATGATGGTTGAGTCAAGATTTATCATTGAAAGTGTGATTGTGTAAGCAGCTGTGTGCAAAAGTGGATAAGTGCATGAAAACTGAGATCCATTTTTTTTACCACAAATATGTTCTGATATCTGTACCTGTCTCCTTACTGGTTTTATTTAAATTAATGGAGAGCAAAGTCCGAATTTAGATATGAAACTGCAGTTGCATTCAAAACCTATTCCTTAAAATATAAATGAATGTAGATATGAAAGGTATGAAAATAATATAGGTTGTTTTTCATGTTTTTCCTCATTTCCAGTTATGAAGTTCACGTCTTTATATATTTTAAACATACAGTATTTGAAAAAATATCTTATCGCAGACATTAACGTGTGTAAGGGAGTTCAAAGTTTTTTTGGAACACCAATGTGAAGTATATTATGTTGTACATTGTAACAGAAGCACGCAATAAAAAAAATAGCACCTCTTTATAAGTTGTGCCATTCAAAAATTCTACATTTTCTCACCTGAGATTCAGGACTTTTTGTAGAGGTTCCCTCGTGAGGGTATTGGGCCAATGCCTCTCGATTTGTATACAGGAGGGTAACCCACGTGCAGCACAAACTTTGCCTCCATCACTGGCATTACAAACACAAGGCCAACACGCACGGCCACGCGTTAATTCTGTACTTTATAAAGCCTCCGCGAGGTTGCATAGTTCACACTATAGCACAGGTGCCATTTCTTTCACCGGTACGACGGGCTAAGTGTGTGATTAAATTCTGTATCATCACTTAACCAGGCTACTTTGACTGCATCGGTGCAAATACAACTCTTGATTTAACGTTGCAGGTCCGTTTGAAAGCTGGAACCAATTTGCTGTTTGGTGCAATAGTTATTGTGCAAGGCTTTGTCGGAGCCTATTGAGATGTGATCTACATCCAGTTATCGTTGCATCTCCCAGATGGAGAACTAATTGTGGTTCTTTTAACCGAAAGAGAAATATGACATTTCTAGGAAACACTGACAATAATTTATTTTGACATTTTCATATTGATTGTCTTTATCAGATAATTTCTCAACTTCAAGTCAAAGTGATGTCTCATTCAAACGAGCATTGGAGTCGTTTACAGACCCTTAGCCAGTCAGTCTAAACTCCACATTCCTATGTCAGGGGCAAGTGTATCCATAGAACAACCGCTATTAACTCTCCCACAAAGTTGTACCAATTTTATCGACCCCACAAAGCTAATGGAACTGGAACTCCGCAATCTCCTGATTGCCAAAGCCTCTTGCCCTACTACCGAGCCATCTGGCCGGTACCTGGCCATCTGTGTCAACCCACTAGGGTTTTTACATATTGACCACGACATTTAACCTTAAACTGTAAGTAACACATTATTCAGAGGCATCAAGTGTTGGTCGGCACTCTTGTGTTGAAATTCAGATGTTTTTTAGTTTTATTCAGATTTAAACATCCCTGTAAATTGTTGAAGTCTCCCTGGCAAATTTCACAGGGCTTCCCAAACTCTAAGGTATTTGCTCTATCCATTACGATACTCCATTCCGCATTTGATTATCTCAATTAAATTGAGAAAGAAGTCATTTTTCACAAAGTGATTCGTAAACAGCCTATGACCAAATCGCCCAAAATATTACCCCATCTCACCAGATCTCAGGAGCTAAGCAGGGCTGAATTTGGATAGTGCTCTGTTGATCAGCCACTGTGCGTACGCATGCAAGTCTGTTTTCCTATAGAGCGTGTGGTTTTCATAACATTAATTAATTAATTGAATGTACTAGGGAGCACACTTTTTTATAACGTGGATGCGAATTTGATATAATGCGGAACTACGTCGCGCCAGTAGGAGTAAGCGCTTGTATGGCTGCCTTGGCGTAGCGTCTCACAGGGCGGGATGCTGCTGGATGCTTCTAGATGCTACCCACGCGCCTCAGTCTTTGTTCAGCCTGCGTACGCATCTCACGCGTTATCGCGGACTGCTTTACCCTAAATTACATATTTATTATAACGAGATTTTCCCATAGCGCGGTGTTCTTCAGGAGCGCAACTACCGCGTTATGGGAGAACAGACTGTACATTGAACTTCTTTCGCACAGTACATAGCCAACCGTGCTAATCGGACGTGCTGGGGAAGGACATGTACAACCTATACCACGGTGATGTGTGTGGAATGTAGTTTAGGAAGTTCTGTACTTGGACGACTGATTTGAAATGAACCTTGCGTTCATTTGATTTGAACTCGATGATTTTTGCTCTTTTTAAAAGTATACATATTTGTTTTGCTTTTGTGTCTTCCTGTCTTTGGCTTGATCATGTTTGACCCAGGTGCCCCCTGTAAAAGATATATTTTAGTCTCGGTGCCCTGTAACATGTTTATAGATAAAGGCCTTGAATAGCGAGGTATACAGACGAAAGGAAGCTCAGCATAGCGCGGTGAATAAGTGTGTGTGATTTAAAGCTTTCGTGACTGCAGGGATTCATCTTCTTGTTTCTTTCGGTAAAGTCACGTAGAATTGAAATAATAGAATAATAAAAATAAAACATAATAAAATAATTCTCACGACGTTTCGGCCACAACGCAAGCAGCCGTCCTCAGGTGGAGAACAGGTCTGTCGAGGAGACAGAGTCTGAAGTCCTTCAGACTCCACCTGGCCGAAACGTCGTGAGAATTATTTTATTATGTTTTATTCTTATTATTTTATTATTTCAATTCTACGTGACTTTACCGAAAGAACCAAGAATAAGTGTGTGGTGGCTGGTTAGGGTTCAGCCCCTTCCTACATCCCCTTGTGGCCTGAGCTGTTGTCAGTGTTTTTGATGCATGGGCAGGACTGTTGCCTAACCGGGTACTTGAGCTGTCTATGAATAATAATTCTTTCACGGTCTACTTCATAGAATAATGGTGGTATTGTCGAGTATTTGGTTTTGGTTTCGGACAGCATAAAATACTCAGCACTCAACACGCCTCTGATGCATTTTGCATGTAACAGCATACATTTACTAAATGATGTAATTAAATGTCAAAACTCATCTATCATGGTTATGTACCGACATTTAAAATATTTCTTCAAATGTTTAATGCTTTTAAAGAATATTCACAAAGGGAAACATAAACCCAATGTGTGTCAATGTTGAATAAAATTACCACTTGACACACACACAATCCAACCTCTTTATATTCGTTTGTAGCAATCGTTGTATAATGTTTTCCAGAAAACGGTCAACTAGTAAGAGCCACGTGAGCATTGTATAGCAATGCCCACGTGCTACTGAACATTTTTTTAAAAAGAGCTTTACAGCACATCGGATTCCCACAGTTTCAATAAACATTCTGATCATCAATGTCATTGGCACATTGCCTTCATGCAGTGGTGCCCTCCCTCCCAGCCTTTGATGAAAGGTGGGTTGGCTACGTTGCAGTGAAGTCCATGGAAGTGTGGCCGTCGTCTGCACCTGCCAGTAGCGTTGTGGACGGCAGAGAGAGAGAGAGTATTAAAACACGTCTCCTCGAAGAGTGAGATCCCACTTGCCTGTGTATTGGCATTGGGTTTTTTATATCTTCTTTCTGCGTGGCACGCACTTGGTGGTTATTCCACCCGCGTGTGCTATTTTAGCCAGCTTTCTAGTTTGGAAACTTGGCCGGCTACATTTCTTAACCTATTTTGTTTTTAAATAACTTCGTGGCGGTAGCGCCACCTGCAGCCTAACCCAGTGGACGGCATTCGATCGGGGTTGCTAGCCTCACCTTTTGAAGGTTGCGTCTCCCGCAAGGCTGCATGAAATGCCTGTAACCGCAAAAACATTGAAAACAATTCAAGCCGGCAAGGTATAAGTTGGACTGTAGGGGCGTGGATTTAAAAAAGACACAAGCATGTACATGCTTAATGTTTCCCAGCTTACGGCCAATCAACTCGGGGCGACTCACCACTTGAACTTGCCCGCTGCTGCATCTGCGTGCACCAGAGGTGGGACAAAGTCATTGTTATGCAAGTCCAAGTCGAGTCTGAAGTCATCAAATTCATGACTCGAGTCTGACTCGAGTCCAAGTCACATGACTCGAGTCCACACCTCAGAGGTGGGACAAAGTCATTGTTATGCAAGTCCAAGTCGAGTCTGAAGTCATCAAATTCATGACTCGAGTCTGACTCGAGTCCAAGTCACATGACTCGAGTCCACACCTCAGAGGTGGGACAAAGTCATTGTTATGCAAGTCCAAGTCGAGTCTGAAGTCATCAAATTCATGACTCGAGTCTGACTCGAGTCCAAGTCACATGACTCGAGTCCACACCTCAGAGGTGGGACAAAGTCATTGTTATGCAAGTCCAAGTCGAGTCTGAAGTCATCAAATTCATGACTCGAGTCTGACTCGAGTCCAAGTCACATGACTCGAGTCCACACCTCAGAGGTGGGACAAAGTCATTGTTATGCAAGTCCAAGTCGAGTCTGAAGTCATCAAATTCATGACTCGAGTCTGACTCGAGTCCAAGTCACATGACTCGAGTCCACACCAGCTCAGAGGTGGGACAAAGTCATTGTTATGCAAGTCCAAGTCGAGTCTGAAGTCATCAAATTCATGACTCGAGTCTGACTCGAGTCCAAGTCACATGACTCGAGTCCACACCTCAGAGGTGGGACAAAGTCATTGTTATGCAAGTCCAAGTCGAGTCTGAAGTCATCAAATTCATGACTCGAGTCTGACTCGAGTCCAAGTCACATGACTCGAGTCCACACCTCAGAGGTGGGACAAAGTCATTGTTATGCAAGTCCAAGTCGAGTCTGAAGTCATCAAATTCATGACTCGAGTCTGACTCGAGTCCAAGTCACATGACTCGAGTCCACACCTCAGAGGTGGGACAAAGTCATTGTTATGCAAGTCCAAGTCGAGTCTGAAGTCATCAAATTCATGACTCGAGTCTGACTCGAGTCCAAGTCACATGACTCGAGTCCACACCTCAGAGGTGGGACAAAGTCATTGTTATGCAAGTCCAAGTCGAGTCTGAAGTCATCAAATTCATGACTCGAGTCTGACTCGAGTCCAAGTCACATGACTCGAGTCCACACCTCAGAGGTGGGACAAAGTCATTGTTATGCAAGTCCAAGTCGAGTCTGAAGTCATCAAATTCATGACTCGAGTCTGACTCGAGTCCAAGTCACATGACTCGAGTCCACACCTCAGAGGTGGGACAAAGTCATTGTTATGCAAGTCCAAGTCGAGTCTGAAGTCATCAAATTCATGACTCGAGTCTGACTCGAGTCCAAGTCACATGACTCGAGTCCACACCAGCTCAGAGGTGAGACAAAGTCATTGTTATGCAAGTCCAAGTCGAGTCTGAAGTCATCAAATTCATGACTCGAGTCTGACTCGAGTCCAAGTCACATGACTCGAGTCCACACCTCAGAGGTGGGACAAAGTCATTGTTATGCAAGTCCAAGTCGAGTCTGAAGTCATCAAATTCATGACTCGAGTCTGACTCGAGTCCAAGTCACATGACTCGAGTCCACACCTCAGAGGTGGGACAAAGTCATTGTTATGCAAGTCCAAGTCGAGTCTGAAGTCATCAAATTCATGACTCGAGTCTGACTCGAGTCCAAGTCACATGACTCGAGTCCACACCTCAGAGGTGGGACAAAGTCATTGTTATGCAAGTCCAAGTCGAGTCTGAAGTCATCAAATTCATGACTCGAGTCTGACTCGAGTCCAAGTCACATGACTCGAGTCCACACCTCAGAGGTGGGACAAAGTCATTGTTATGCAAGTCCAAGTCGAGTCTGAAGTCATCAAATTCATGACTCGAGTCTGACTCGAGTCCAAGTCACATGACTCGAGTCCACACCTCAGAGGTGGGACAAAGTCATTGTTATGCAAGTCCAAGTCGAGTCTGAAGTCATCAAATTCATGACTCGAGTCTGACTCGAGTCCAAGTCACATGACTCGAGTCCACACCCTCAGAGGTGAGACAAAGTCATTGTTATGCAAGTCCAAGTCGAGTCTGAAGTCATCAAATTCATGACTCGAGTCTGACTCGAGTCCAAGTCACATGACTCGAGTCCACACCTCAGAGGTGGGACAAAGTCATTGTTATGCAAGTCCAAGTCGAGTCTGAAGTCATCAAATTCATGACTCGAGTCTGACTCGAGTCCAAGTCACATGACTCGAGTCCACACCTCAGAGGTGGGACAAAGTCATTGTTATGCAAGTCCAAGTCGAGTCTGAAGTCATCAAATTCATGACTCGAGTCTGACTCGAGTCCAAGTCACATGACTCGAGTCCACACCTCAGAGGTGGGACAAAGTCATTGTTATGCAAGTCCAAGTCGAGTCTGAAGTCATCAAATTCATGACTCGAGTCTGACTCGAGTCCAAGTCACATGACTCGAGTCCACACAGCTCAGAGGTGAGACAAAGTCATTGTTATGCAAGTCCAAGTCGAGTCTGAAGTCATCAAATTCATGACTCGAGTCTGACTCGAGTCCAAGTCACATGACTCGAGTCCACACCTCAGAGGTGGGACAAAGTCATTGTTATGCAAGTCCAAGTCGAGTCTGAAGTCATCAAATTCATGACTCGAGTCTGACTCGAGTCCAAGTCACATGACTCGAGTCCACACCTCAGAGGTGGGACAAAGTCATTGTTATGCAAGTCCAAGTCGAGTCTGAAGTCATCAAATTCATGACTCGAGTCTGACTCGAGTCCAAGTCACATGACTCGAGTCCACACCTCAGAGGTGGGACAAAGTCATTGTTATGCAAGTCCAAGTCGAGTCTGAAGTCATCAAATTCATGACTCGAGTCTGACTCGAGTCCAAGTCACATGACTCGAGTCCACACCTCAGAGGTGGGACAAAGTCATTGTTATGCAAGTCCAAGTCGAGTCTGAAGTCATCAAATTCATGACTCGAGTCTGACTCGAGTCCAAGTCACATGACTCGAGTCCACACCTCAGAGGTGGGACAAAGTCATTGTTATGCAAGTCCAAGTCGAGTCTGAAGTCATCAAATTCATGACTCGAGTCTGACTCGAGTCCAAGTCACATGACTCGAGTCCACACCTCAGAGGTGGGACAAAGTCATTGTTATGCAAGTCCAAGTCGAGTCTGAAGTCATCAAATTCATGACTCGAGTCTGACTCGAGTCCAAGTCACATGACTCGAGTCCACACCAGCTCAGAGGTGAGACAAAGTCATTGTTATGCAAGTCCAAGTCGAGTCTGAAGTCATCAAATTCATGACTCGAGTCTGACTCGAGTCCAAGTCACATGACTCGAGTCCACACCTCAGAGGTGGGACAAAGTCATTGTTATGCAAGTCCAAGTCGAGTCTGAAGTCATCAAATTCATGACTCACGTCTTACTCGAGTCCAAGTCACATGACTCGAGTCCACACCTCAGAGGTGGGACAAAGTCATTGTTATGCAAGTCCAAGTCGAGTCTGAAGTCATCAAATTCATGACTCGAGTCTGACTCGAGTCCAAGTCACATGACTCGAGTCCACACCTCAGAGGTGGGACAAAGTCATTGTTATGCAAGTCCAAGTCGAGTCTGAAGTCATCAAATTCATGACTCGAGTCTGACTCGAGTCCAAGTCACATGACTCGAGTCCACACCTCAGAGGTGGGACAAAGTCATTGTTATGCAAGTCCAAGTCGAGTCTGAAGTCATCAAATTCATGACTCGAGTCTGACTCGAGTCCAAGTCACATGACTCGAGTCCACACCTCAGAGGTGGGACAAAGTCATTGTTATGCAAGTCCAAGTCGAGTCTGAAGTCATCAAATTCATGACTCGAGTCTGACTCGAGTCCAAGTCACATGACTCGAGTCCACACCTCAGAGGTGGGACAAAGTCATTGTTATGCAAGTCCAAGTCGAGTCTGAAGTCATCAAATTCATGACTCGAGTCTGACTCGAGTCCAAGTCACATGACTCGAGTCCACACCTCAGAGGTGGGACAAAGTCATTGTTATGCAAGTCCAAGTCGAGTCTGAAGTCATCAAATTCATGACTCGAGTCTGACTCGAGTCCAAGTCACATGACTCGAGTCCACACCTCAGAGGTGGGACAAAGTCATTGTTATGCAAGTCCAAGTCGAGTCTGAAGTCATCAAATTCATGACTCGAGTCTGACTCGAGTCCAAGTCACATGACTCGAGTCCACACCTCAGAGGTGGGACAAAGTCATTGTTATGCAAGTCCAAGTCGAGTCTGAAGTCATCAAATTCATGACTCGAGTCTGACTCGAGTCCAAGTCACATGACTCGAGTCCACACCTCAGAGGTGGGACAAAGTCATTGTTATGCAAGTCCAAGTCGAGTCTGAAGTCATCAAATTCATGACTCGAGTCTGACTCGAGTCCAAGTCACATGACTCGAGTCCACACCTCAGAGGTGGGACAAAGTCATTGTTATGCAAGTCCAAGTCGAGTCTGAAGTCATCAAATTCATGACTCGAGTCTGACTCGAGTCCAAGTCACATGACTCGAGTCCACACCCTCAGAGGTGGGACAAAGTCATTGTTATGCAAGTCCAAGTCGAGTCTGAAGTCATCAAATTCATGACTCGAGTCTGACTCGAGTCCAAGTCACATGACTCGAGTCCACACCTCAGAGGTGGGACAAAGTCATTGTTATGCAAGTCCAAGTCGAGTCTGAAGTCATCAAATTCATGACTCGAGTCTGACTCGAGTCCAAGTCACATGACTCGAGTCCACACCTCAGAGGTGGGACAAAGTCATTGTTATGCAAGTCCAAGTCGAGTCTGAAGTCATCAAATTCATGACTCGAGTCTGACTCGAGTCCAAGTCACATGACTCGAGTCCACACCTCAGAGGTGGGACAAAGTCATTGTTATGCAAGTCCAAGTCGAGTCTGAAGTCATCAAATTCATGACTCGAGTCTGACTCGAGTCCAAGTCACATGACTCGAGTCCACACCTCAGAGGTGGGACAAAGTCATTGTTATGCAAGTCCAAGTCGAGTCTGAAGTCATCAAATTCATGACTCGAGTCTGACTCGAGTCCAAGTCACATGACTCGAGTCCACACCTCAGAGGTGGGACAAAGTCATTGTTATGCAAGTCCAAGTCGAGTCTGAAGTCATCAAATTCATGACTCGAGTCTGACTCGAGTCCAAGTCACATGACTCGAGTCCACACCTCAGAGGTGGGACAAAGTCATTGTTATGCAAGTCCAAGTCGAGTCTGAAGTCATCAAATTCATGACTCGAGTCTGACTCGAGTCCAAGTCACATGACTCGAGTCCACACCTCAGAGGTGGGACAAAGTCATTGTTATGCAAGTCCAAGTCGAGTCTGAAGTCATCAAATTCATGACTCGAGTCTGACTCGAGTCCAAGTCACATGACTCGAGTCCACACCAGCTCAGAGGTGAGACAAAGTCATTGTTATGCAAGTCCAAGTCGAGTCTGAAGTCATCAAATTCATGACTCGAGTCTGACTCGAGTCCAAGTCACATGACTCGAGTCCACACCTCAGAGGTGGGACAAAGTCATTGTTATGCAAGTCCAAGTCGAGTCTGAAGTCATCAAATTCATGACTCGAGTCTGACTCGAGTCCAAGTCACATGACTCGAGTCCACACCTCAGAGGTGGGACAAAGTCATTGTTATGCAAGTCCAAGTCGAGTCTGAAGTCATCAAATTCATGACTCGAGTCTGACTCGAGTCCAAGTCACATGACTCGAGTCCACACCTCAGAGGTGGGACAAAGTCATTGTTATGCAAGTCCAAGTCGAGTCTGAAGTCATCAAATTCATGACTCGAGTCTGACTCGAGTCCAAGTCACATGACTCGAGTCCACACCTCAGAGGTGGGACAAAGTCATTGTTATGCAAGTCCAAGTCGAGTCTGAAGTCATCAAATTCATGACTCGAGTCTGACTCGAGTCCAAGTCACATGACTCGAGTCCACACCTCAGAGGTGGGACAAAGTCATTGTTATGCAAGTCCAAGTCGAGTCTGAAGTCATCAAATTCATGACTCGAGTCTGACTCGAGTCCAAGTCACATGACTCGAGTCCACACCAGCTCAGAGGTGGGACAAAGTCATTGTTATGCAAGTCCAAGTCGAGTCTGAAGTCATCAAATTCATGACTCGAGTCTGACTCGAGTCCAAGTCACATGACTCGAGTCCACACCTCAGAGGTGGGACAAAGTCATTGTTATGCAAGTCCAAGTCGAGTCTGAAGTCATCAAATTCATGACTCGAGTCTGACTCGAGTCCAAGTCACATGACTCGAGTCCACACCTCAGAGGTGGGACAAAGTCATTGTTATGCAAGTCCAAGTCGAGTCTGAAGTCATCAAATTCATGACTCGAGTCTGACTCGAGTCCAAGTCACATGACTCGAGTCCACACCTCAGAGGTGGGACAAAGTCATTGTTATGCAAGTCCAAGTCGAGTCTGAAGTCATCAAATTCATGACTCGAGTCTGACTCGAGTCCAAGTCACATGACTCGAGTCCACACCTCAGAGGTGGGACAAAGTCATTGTTATGCAAGTCCAAGTCGAGTCTGAAGTCATCAAATTCATGACTCGAGTCTGACTCGAGTCCAAGTCACATGACTCGAGTCCACACCTCAGAGGTGGGACAAAGTCATTGTTATGCAAGTCCAAGTCGAGTCTGAAGTCATCAAATTCATGACTCGAGTCTGACTCGAGTCCAAGTCACATGACTCGAGTCCACACCTCAGAGGTGGGACAAAGTCATTGTTATGCAAGTCCAAGTCGAGTCTGAAGTCATCAAATTCATGACTCGAGTCTGACTCGAGTCCAAGTCACATGACTCGAGTCCACACCTCAGAGGTGGGACAAAGTCATTGTTATGCAAGTCCAAGTCGAGTCTGAAGTCATCAAATTCATGACTCGAGTCTGACTCGAGTCCAAGTCACATGACTCGAGTCCACACCTCAGAGGTGGGACAAAGTCATTGTTATGCAAGTCCAAGTCGAGTCTGAAGTCATCAAATTCATGACTCGAGTCTGACTCGAGTCCAAGTCACATGACTCGAGTCCACACCTCAGAGGTGGGACAAAGTCATTGTTATGCAAGTCCAAGTCGAGTCTGAAGTCATCAAATTCATGACTCGAGTCTGACTCGAGTCCAAGTCACATGACTCGAGTCCACACCTCAGAGGTGGGACAAAGTCATTGTTATGCAAGTCCAAGTCGAGTCTGAAGTCATCAAATTCATGACTCGAGTCTGACTCGAGTCCAAGTCACATGACTCGAGTCCACACAGCTCAGAGGTGGGACAAAGTCATTGTTATGCAAGTCCAAGTCGAGTCTGAAGTCATCAAATTCATGACTCGAGTCTGACTCGAGTCCAAGTCACATGACTCGAGTCCACACCTCAGAGGTGGGACAAAGTCATTGTTATGCAAGTCCAAGTCGAGTCTGAAGTCATCAAATTCATGACTCGAGTCTGACTCGAGTCCAAGTCACATGACTCGAGTCCACACCTCAGAGGTGGGACAAAGTCATTGTTATGCAAGTCCAAGTCGAGTCTGAAGTCATCAAATTCATGACTCGAGTCTGACTCGAGTCCAAGTCACATGACTCGAGTCCACACCTCAGAGGTGGGACAAAGTCATTGTTATGCAAGTCCAAGTCGAGTCTGAAGTCATCAAATTCATGACTCGAGTCTGACTCGAGTCCAAGTCACATGACTCGAGTCCACACCTCAGAGGTGGGACAAAGTCATTGTTATGCAAGTCCAAGTCGAGTCTGAAGTCATCAAATTCATGACTCGAGTCTGACTCGAGTCCAAGTCACATGACTCGAGTCCACACCTCAGAGGTGGGACAAAGTCATTGTTATGCAAGTCCAAGTCGAGTCTGAAGTCATCAAATTCATGACTCGAGTCTGACTCGAGTCCAAGTCACATGACTCGAGTCCACACCTCAGAGGTGGGACAAAGTCATTGTTATGCAAGTCCAAGTCGAGTCTGAAGTCATCAAATTCATGACTCGAGTCTGACTCGAGTCCAAGTCACATGACTCGAGTCCACACCTCAGAGGTGGGACAAAGTCATTGTTATGCAAGTCCAAGTCGAGTCTGAAGTCATCAAATTCATGACTCGAGTCTGACTCGAGTCCAAGTCACATGACTCGAGTCCACACCTCAGAGGTGGGACAAAGTCATTGTTATGCAAGTCCAAGTCGAGTCTGAAGTCATCAAATTCATGACTCGAGTCTGACTCGAGTCCAAGTCACATGACTCGAGTCCACACCTCAGAGGTGGGACAAAGTCATTGTTATGCAAGTCCAAGTCGAGTCTGAAGTCATCAAATTCATGACTCGAGTCTGACTCGAGTCCAAGTCACATGACTCGAGTCCACACCTCAGAGGTGGGACAAAGTCATTGTTATGCAAGTCCAAGTCGAGTCTGAAGTCATCAAATTCATGACTCGAGTCTGACTCGAGTCCAAGTCACATGACTCGAGTCCACACCTCAGAGGTGGGACAAAGTCATTGTTATGCAAGTCCAAGTCGAGTCTGAAGTCATCAAATTCATGACTCGAGTCTGACTCGAGTCCAAGTCACATGACTCGAGTCCACACCTCAGAGGTGGGACAAAGTCATTGTTATGCAAGTCCAAGTCGAGTCTGAAGTCATCAAATTCATGACTCGAGTCTGACTCGAGTCCAAGTCACATGACTCGAGTCCACACCTCAGAGGTGGGACAAAGTCATTGTTATGCAAGTCCAAGTCGAGTCTGAAGTCATCAAATTCATGACTCGAGTCTGACTCGAGTCCAAGTCACATGACTCGAGTCCACACCTCAGAGGTGGGACAAAGTCATTGTTATGCAAGTCCAAGTCGAGTCTGAAGTCATCAAATTCATGACTCGAGTCTGACTCGAGTCCAAGTCACATGACTCGAGTCCACACCTCAGAGGTGGGACAAAGTC
Source organism: Lethenteron reissneri (assembly GCF_015708825.2). NCBI lineage: Eukaryota > Metazoa > Chordata > Hyperoartia > Petromyzontiformes > Petromyzontidae > Lethenteron > Lethenteron reissneri. Next base: position 7,280,914 of record NC_083780.1, read on the forward strand.
ATTGTTATGCAAGTCCAAGTCGAGTCTGAAGTCATCAAATTCATGACTCGAGTCTGACTCGAGTCCAAGTCACATGACTCGAGTCCACACCTCAGAGGTGGGACAAAGTCATTGTTATGCAAGTCCAAGTCGAGTCTGAAGTCATCAAATTCATGACTCGAGTCTGACTCGAGTCCAAGTCACATGACTCGAGTCCACACCTCAGAGGTGGGACAAAGTCATTGTTATGCAAGTCCAAGTCGAGTCTGAAGTCATCAAATTCATGACTCGAGTCTGACTCGAGTCCAAGTCACATGACTCGAGTCCACACCTCAGAGGTGGGACAAAGTCATTGTTATGCAAGTCCAAGTCGAGTCTGAAGTCATCAAATTCATGACTCGAGTCTGACTCGAGTCCAAGTCACATGACTCGAGTCCACACCTCAGAGGTGGGACAAAGTCATTGTTATGCAAGTCCAAGTCGAGTCTGAAGTCATCAAATTCATGACTCGAGTCTGACTCGAGTCCAAGTCACATGACTCGAGTCCACACCTCAGAGGTGGGACAAAGTCATTGTTATGCAAGTCCAAGTCGAGTCTGAAGTCATCAAATTCATGACTCGAGTCTGACTCGAGTCCAAGTCACATGACTCGAGTCCACACCTCAGAGGTGGGACAAAGTCATTGTTATGCAAGTCCAAGTCGAGTCTGAAGTCATCAAATTCATGACTCGAGTCTGACTCGAGTCCAAGTCACATGACTCGAGTCCACACCTCAGAGGTGGGACAAAGTCATTGTTATGCAAGTCCAAGTCGAGTCTGAAGTCATCAAATTCATGACTCGAGTCTGACTCGAGTCCAAGTCACATGACTCGAGTCCACACCTCAGAGGTGGGACAAAGTCATTGTTATGCAAGTCCAAGTCGAGTCTGAAGTCATCAAATTCATGACTCGAGTCTGACTCGAGTCCAAGTCACATGACTCGAGTCCACACCTCAGAGGTGGGACAAAGTCATTGTTATGCAAGTCCAAGTCGAGTCTGAAGTCATCAAATTCATGACTCGAGTCTGACTCGAGTCCAAGTCACATGACTCGAGTCCACACCTCAGAGGTGGGACAAAGTCATTGTTATGCAAGTCCAAGTCGAGTCTGAAGTCATCAAATTCATGACTCGAGTCTGACTCGAGTCCAAGTCACATGACTCGAGTCCACACCTCAGAGGTGGGACAAAGTCATTGTTATGCAAGTCCAAGTCGAGTCTGAAGTCATCAAATTCATGACTCGAGTCTGACTCGAGTCCAAGTCACATGACTCGAGTCCACACCTCAGAGGTGGGACAAAGTCATTGTTATGCAAGTCCAAGTCGAGTCTGAAGTCATCAAATTCATGACTCGAGTCTGACTCGAGTCCAAGTCACATGACTCGAGTCCACACCTCAGAGGTGGGACAAAGTCATTGTTATGCAAGTCCAAGTCGAGTCTGAAGTCATCAAATTCATGACTCGAGTCTGACTCGAGTCCAAGTCACATGACTCGAGTCCACACCTCAGAGGTGGGACAAAGTCATTGTTATGCAAGTCCAAGTCGAGTCTGAAGTCATCAAATTCATGACTCGAGTCTGACTCGAGTCCAAGTCACATGACTCGAGTCCACACCTCAGAGGTGGGACAAAGTCATTGTTATGCAAGTCCAAGTCGAGTCTGAAGTCATCAAATTCATGACTCGAGTCTGACTCGAGTCCAAGTCACATGACTCGAGTCCACACCTCAGGCGTGCACACACGGCCACATGCCGATGTCATTATCCTCCTCTTCTACTTGTGGGTGGCATCACACACATTCAGTCATCAGGTTTCCCCAGTACTTTGCTCATAATTAGAGTTATTTATTGTAATTTACACATTAATAATACTGGTAGGAACCTCCTGGTTCCACCAGCCCACAGGGGATTATTGTGTCCGTCCGTCGTGCATCCAAAAATGGGAGGGGTGGGGCTGGGTGGAGAGGGGAGGGTGGGGAGGGGCTGGGTGGGGAGGGGCTGGGTGGGGAGGGTGAGGCTGGGTGGAGAGGGGATGGAGGGGAGGGGTGGGGCTGGGTGGGGAGAGGCTGGTCATCCCATGGTGCCCTTATAAAACTCAACGTTTAACCTACTCACGCTGGCTTGTGCCCGCCCTCACAGTTGGCCATATTTGCGGAATACACCACGCCACCGTTGACCCTGGCCATTGACCAAGCAACTCAACGTTCCTACCAGCTCCCTCCGCAGGAATGTGTTTTTACCCAATTTTGGACTTGTCACATGTGTCAAACGTGGATTTAAAAAGACTAAACTTTTTTCGGCGTTATTTTCTCACACGAGCTGAAACACCAATTCATTAACATATTGGTGGGGTCGTGATATCGCCCTACGTTTCTTAACTAGCTATTAAACGTAGGCTGATTTCACGTCTCTGATTTAGCTGGGTGATGGCCCATTACAATTAACCATGGTTACCCAAAGACAGTCTCAACCCACTAGCAAATAATTGCACAAGAAGCATCGTCAAATACACGTTAATTTTGCCGATGGATTCATTTCTTCTTAGCTGCAAGGACTTAATTCGTATCATTAGACACAGAGGCAAGGGTCGACAGTCAAATGGAGCGCATTGTTCTCGAATGTTTTAAAGGGAGAGGAATATAATCGCGGGAGTAGTTATGTAATTTCATTCTTTTCTTTCTCCAACATGCTGTGCTGTCTTTCGTTGGTTTCATGATAAACTGTAATTTTGCTCTTCCAACACTGCTAGTGGGTGGATCCAGGTTGCTGCCAACTGCGTGTTCAGTGCGGCCGATGTCTTGAGTGCACCACAGGCCAACACGGCACCCGCTTTCTGCTTAAACTTCCACTGCGACAGCATTTCCCCCACGTCATTATGCATGTCAGGCGTTGCACGATTTTTCCACATGCGAAGGGGGTCCTCCAGGTAGAGAGACGCCTTGCAATTAATGGTGATTGTTCTTCAGGCTGATTGGAGCACAGACAGTCGGCAACGTTTGCCCTTGGCGTCGGAGCTTTGAGATTTATTTAAGGAGAGCCGCGTGTTCACGTGACTTGTATAGCAGTGTGGTATTATTCTTAGGTTTTTTTCGGTAAAGTCACGTAGGTAAAAAATTAAAATTAATAAAAGCAAAATAAAAATAAAATAAAAATCACGACGTTTCGGAGGCAACACAAGCTTCCGTCTTCAGGTGGAACAGTCAATTTTTTACCTACGTGACTTTACCGAAAAAACCTAAGAATATGAATCCTTGCAGTCACGAAAGCTTCAAATCTAGAATCAGTGTGGTATTGTCAACTCTCTCATCTGGGGTATATTAATGTCATAAGATGACGTGAAGTCGTTCCTAAAATCTGATTTTCACAACACACCAAGGTGTCGTGCATTGCGTGTACAAAACCTCTCTTGGCCTTGTGTTGTTCTTTCGAGCCCGTAACAAATATGTTTTACCTCCCAACTATGTTTTATCTGTTTTTGTTACGTACCCATGTGTTTTTTGTGCGCATGCTATCAATATCTGTGTTGTGTTAGTGTTCTGAAGTTTGGCCATTAATGTTGCACGTGCTTAATAAATCTTGGTGGTGTTTCATCCTGAGTCTCTGAAGCAACATTTTTTTACTCTAGTAGATTGCCATAGATTAAGGGCTTGTTTAACAAGATTTAATACCGGGAAATGCAGAGGAGAGATGCTTAGCCTTAGTTTTGAGAAAGGCCTTGTCAGAAATGGAATCAATCGGGGATTGTTGTTATACATACTGCATGAGAAAATGAATTGATCGTATGTACGTTGAACTTCTTTCGCACTGTACGTAGCCAACCATGCCAATTGGAGGTGTGGGGGGGGGATAACAAACCGAGCACACAAAGCATGAGAAGAAATGAGATTTTCAGTCTAGATTGATAAATGCATAGCTCCAGTAGCTTCCTAATATTGGAAGGAAGAGCCTTCCAGATGGCCGCAGAAGCGCGCCTGAAAGCGCGCGATGCGGGTCGTTGGGCGAAAAAGGCAATTCTAGATTTGAAGCTTTCGTGACTGCAAGGATTCATACTCTTAGGTTTTTTTTTCAGTAAAGTCGCGTAGGTAACCTACGCGACTTTACCGAAAAAACCTAAGAGTATGAAAAAGGCAATGTTATGGATTTGATGGAGGCCAGATGTAAGTCCAGAGGTAAATAACGTGTGCCTTTGCATCACTTTGTAGTTAATCTACTGGTGGATGAGAATCTCGCCAGGCTGTGTGGGGGCCATTTGATTGTACATCACCACACTAGTCAGTATTTTTTACATCACCATACTAGTCAGTATTCACTGGTCAGTGTCGATTAGTGAAAGTGGTGTAGACGTGGGGGCATACAATTACAGGACAACACCTTTTTACCGCACTGCCCTCTGCTGTGAATTTTCTTTCTAATTATAAAAATAACTAAACAGGACCCCCCCCCCCCACCCCCCAAAGGCATTAAAGGAATGTTTTGTACATATGTGAAGATAGTAGGTTTAGTCCGTTAAATGGGGACGCAGTGGAGGCAATCGAGGATAAGTCAGCGTTGCCCATTTTGACAAGTTTACATCGTGGAGGCGAGACGCAGTGTTACGTTACACCTGAGGTTTCAAATGAACATTTGGGGAGTCTGTAATGTGTGGGCAGTTTGTAAAATGTAAATGTTCTCGTAATAAAATGGTCACAGCATATAGTTACAAATTAAAACTAACGATTGTATTGTTGTGTTTCAGTTTTGGTATTCAGTCCTCTTGGCTGTCGCCTCATTGCTAGTATTATCCATCTATTGTTTTTATCAAGCAGAAACAGAAAGTTAAGTTATCCTGGAGAAATCCGATGAGCTATGAAGCTCTCTATCACAGATGCCTAGTAGCGGGCAGAGGTTGCATTCGGGTACCCGATACCCGTACCCTACCCGATACCCAGCTACCCGTACCCGGCCGGGTACAGGTACCCGTTTGCGACCCTGGTGCGGCCGGGTACGGGTAGGCCGTGAGTCACTGGTGAGTAACCGTTTGTCACTCATTTCCAAAGTTCCTAGAATCAACCCTCCCGCGCCTTCAACATGGCTTCATCCCAGAGGTCGCAATCGGGTACCCGTACCCTACCCTATACCCGGCCGGGTTCAGGTAGCCGGGTATCGGGTAGGGTACGGGTACCCGATTGCGACCCTGGTGCGGCCGGGTACGGGTACGGGTAAGGAATCAAAACCCGTTTGCGACCTCTGGTAGTGGGTACGGGCTCAGAAAGTTACAACAACAAACAACACACAAATCGGTGCATTATTTATAAACAAGTCCAGGAGTTTTTCCTCTCGACATTGTCTGTATCATCTCAGATTGCTGTCGGGGCTGGTCCAGGTTTTTGTGCTTCCTCGTTTGTCTGTCCGAGTTGAGAGTTGTGAGCACACAACTACTTCACAAGCCAACGAGCAGGCCTGAGTTAGCGATTGACGGGTCTTTTTAAATCCGTTATATTAAGTTCACTTGCTTGCTTGCGCGCTTACGACCGTGCAAACCTTTCGGTCGTTTTTTAACCCACTTCCCGTGATCCAATCGAGCAGACATTTTGCACACAGACTCGTTGTGCGAGACAATTAATGTTCGTGAAAAAAATTTCCTAAATTTTACACTGTTTAGGGAAAACAAATTAAATATTTAATTACCAATTCTTTAATACTGCAGACAATCATCTGACCCATAGGTGGCAGCCATCTCAAGCCAGAGGACGAGATGACTCTAGCCGCCACGCATATAAAGGATTTATAGTGAAAAACTTTGTTTTTACTGGTTATACTTATTAAATCCTTTATATTCAGTTCGCTTGCTTGCTTAGGACCGTGCAAATCTTTCGGTCGTTTTTTAACCCACTTCCCGTGATCCAATCGAGCTGAGATTTTCCACCCAGACTCGTTGTGCGTGACAATTAATGTTCGTGAAAATTCTTTTCCAAAATTTTACAATTTTTAGGACAAAAATATTACATTTAATTACCAATTGCTTAATGGTGCAATGCAATCATCTGACCCATAGGTGGCAGCCATCTCAAGCCAGAGGACGAGAGGACTCTAGCCGCCACGCATATAAAGGATTTATAGTGAAAAACTTTGTTTTTACGGGTTATACTTGTTTTTACCCTAAAACGTTCCCTTTGAGGCACCGAGCGAATCGCAGAACATTTGCATGCAATTTGTTCCTTTTTGCCCTTTTGTGCTTCACCCAGTTGCTGCGAGGGGACGTTTCTTCCAATTTACGATCCTTTTTCAATCGCCTTTCATCTCCTGCCGTTATTAGTGGCCGCGTAAGTGGTAATCGCGTTGTGTGCACACATTGCCGACCCATGCTTTGCCTCCTTTGCTTGCATCTGCGCTCACGCAGTGTGCGTGGCCCTTATCCGCACTGCGTTCGACCGAAAAAGGAAATTGAGTGTAAAAGGTAGCTGAGTGGTTCAGCGGTTGATGAATGTTAAACTTGCCCGGTTATCTCCATGGTTACTCGTGCATTTGGGCTTTGGTTTATCTCAAAGCGTCACACGTTGCAAAATGCTCCCGCGTCGAGCCTTGACACGAAGCCCCCCCCCCGCCCGCTGGTCTCCCTCCCGTTCACCTGCAGATCGACGCGAAAGCTTTCCCTTCATCTGAAACACTCAGACATACCTCTCGTCTCATTTGCCTCAATTTTCACACAAAACTCTGCTCCAATAGTCGATAAAAGCCTTGCACTTCATCTCCGAGTTAAAACATTTTTCTTTTCCTTAACGTATGTATAGTACCAGAGGTTTTTTTCTGTTTTCTCTTACAATATTCATTTGTGTTTCGCCTTCTTTTGCTCAGACATTTTACTTCCGGTATTCACAACGCGATTCTGCGTTGTGTTTTGTTAACGCAGCAAGACAATTCTGCTTTCAGAGGTTGCCTCGCTTAAATTTTGCGCCCTCGTATCGTTATTAAATTGAACCAAGCCGCACTTGTAAAATCCCCCGGTCTCAAGCGCCGACCGGGTGGAATACTTCCGTGGTGTGAGCTCCAGCGAATGACGAATGCCCCGAAACTGTCATCTTAAAAATGTTATGATTGTTGCTCAACTCAGCTGTTGTACACACGGTGTTGTGGGTATTCATAATGCTTGCTTGCTTTCTTGTATTTGAGGAGCTCTTCTAAGAGGTAATGTCTCGGTTGGGAGGACTGTTCACCAGGCTGACCTGTCATATGCTTGACAAGTTGTATTGCTTCTATTTGTAAAACAGCAGCAGTCTGTATGCTGCTGCAGCTCATGCTTTTTACATGCTTGTACATCCACTGCTTTGCAGGCAAGAGTTGGTGGATTGCACATGTATATACAGATATATGCGGCAAGTACTTATCTGTCGTGTAGAAAGTTGGTGAAATCGTGTTGGATGCCACGGTCATGCACATTCTTAGCTTTTCCATTCTCGATTTTTATATTTGGCATTTATTTCGCACAAAAACAAGCGTTTAAACACGTAAGAAATAAGCCCCATTCTTTACGTGAAGAACCTATACCTTGCAAATCCACACAGTGTGTTATTAAATGGTGAATGTTAAATTGTAAATATTTAGTTGTTGACTGAATACATGTTCATTCAGTGTGTTCGATGTTGGTCGTGTGTAAATTGCATTAAGTGTCAATTAATTAACTTCAGTATGCAGGACACCCCCCATAACTGGACAGGCTTTCAACCCCAATTAGTCCAACTTCCAGAGGTATCACTCTGCTAATGCCCTGTGTTTGTAGAATAAAAGCATTGATCTTTTATATTTATCTATATAAATTCATCAAACATATAGGAGCCTACGGATGACCTTAAAAAAGAACGTGCATTTTATCATGGCACTGGGTCGGCTGTTCTTTGTAGAAGAGACTTTGTGTGCCTTGCCTCGTTATAATCTTGAACCTGGGTGCTCAAATTCACATCAGGCCTTGACAAACAACACAGCCATCCACGCTGCGCAGTTTGCTTGTCCACATCCCGATGCGAAGTGCAAGCTTTTTGGAGCCTTGTTCTACAGCGCCGTTAATGGCTCTCTAGTTTGTGCCAGCTCTTTTGATATGTTCTTCTCTTGCCGTGGCTACGACGCTCCCCACACACAGCAGCGTGCACATCAAACGCTATTGCGCACGCATGTGAGGAACGTTTCGTGCAGCGTCCGATTGAATTTTGATATTCGTTGATTGTTAGAATCAGATCTTCACTTAAAGCTTTTGTGACTGCAGGAATACATATTCTATGGGTCTTTCGGTAAAGCCACGTAGATAGAAAAATAATAAAAAATATCACGACGTTTCGATCGCAACACAAGCAATTGTCTTCAGGTGGCTTTACCGAAAGACCCATAGAATGTTAGAATTAAGTTTAGCGTGTGCGAATTTTCCCTTTTGACGACCCTGTGACACCTTTTGAAGGCGTAAGCTGTTGGGTAATGTCTGTGCAATTATTATTGTTACGTTTTGCGATTGGGTGGGTGTATAAAAGACATTGGCATAAATGTACCCATCTCAGATTTGCTGATCGCAAGAGTCCTAGAGTTCAGTGGGAATGAACTGCAGACACTTTTGGAGGAAGTTGATACAGAGTGCTGCAAAGTTGGACCCAGGATAAATTTGAGCACATTTTCTAAAATAAGTTGGAGGGACACAACTGGAAGACACAGTAGGATATTAAAATCCTTTCAACTTTATTGTATACAGTGCCTTACGATAATTACCATCTCGAAGCACTTTTACTTCGCTAATCCAAGAATAAAACAATTAGTAATGGTTACAGTAAAAAAAATATAAACACTGCCCTCGTAACATCTGTAAACTAGTAAAATTAATACAAGCGGAACGAGCAAGTTAACAATACGGGATTCCGAGACGAAAAATAGAGACAGGAGTGTCTGTACATATGTAACGGGTTCCGGAGACACTTGTAGATGTAACTTCTTTATTACAATACAACACTCCAACAGTCCTGATACTCTGTTACAGCCTAGGTACACAGCCTAGCTACACAGCCTAGATACTCTAGATACTCTACTCTGGCTACGCTCGCCCTCACAAGGTCGTAGAGTCAGGAGTTCCAGAGTCCCAGCGCTGGCTCTCACAGCATCCCAGGGTCTTCAGATGGCTGGTCGTGGGTCTTGGGTCTTGAGTTACAACTGGGCCCCGATCGTCCAGGGAGCTCTCCTTTTATGCCTGGTCCGACGAGGGGTGGGGCCGTGTGCGCCACCAGACATCCCACAGAGCACACACAGCCCCCCCCCCCCCCCCCCCCGTTGGCGGCGCCAAAAAGGCTTAAGCGCCTGGGAACCCAACGCTTGGCACCCAAAGGCTTAAAAGCGTCTGGACCCCCTGGGAACCCAGTGCCTACAGCAGCCCCTCCCTTCTTATGTCACTACACATAGAAGGGCTTTTCAAAGCAAGATAGGAATACAATTGATGAGTTAAAGAGATCAGGTTGGTGTGTTTTTAGAAAACTGGGCTTGATAGCGAAAGGTATCGTACCTATTCCGCAAGTATAGACGATTATCTTTGTATTTACTAGCTGTACTACCCAGCTTCGCCCGGGACTTGGATCCACCACGCCCGGCCGCCTTTGTCTCCCCAGTGGCGATGTTCACACACCACACCAGTTACTCGTTTGAGGCAGAGTCGACCTAGGGAAGGCCCAGGAGCGGTTGAAATAATCGTTACCGGTGGTGGCCGTGAGCGGGAATCGAACTCGGGTCGCCGGGTTCGTAGCGCAGCGCGCTAACCGCTACACTACAATGCGCTTTCACATGCGCGGGTCACGTGACAGATTCGACGTCACAGCTCACTGGCCGTGCAAAAAATATATGCATTATTGAGCTCCCCCCCCCCCCCAAAAAGTGTATTTTAATATTTTTTGCATGGTGTACAGTTTGAAAAGTACCCACATGGCAAATTTCCAGTTTGTTGTATGTCGGGAAGTACGCTAAACATTTTGAACAGACACCCATAATCACAACTTTGCCGTTTATATATATATCGAGATGTACTACTTGCTGTAATCATATCGTTTAATGGTCTTTAACAACAAAGACAATTGAACAAGAAGTGAAATGCGCACAAGAGAGAGTAGCATTTCGAGATGTACGCTTGGAATTTACATTGAAGAAGAGGAGCACATGGATGAGATAACATGCACGGGTAAATGACATCAGTCAAACTGTTCATAATATTATAAGTGTGCTTGGGACAGGACCCGTAGCTAGAAGTGATGGTGACCACTCGTCAGAAATAATGATGGAATGGCCGCCCAGTAACGGAACATGTCCAAGAGTGCAACCCACCAAGGGGATGGAGCGATACAATTTGCTCGTTTACTGGCGTTAGGTGGATTGTTACATTGCCGGATCACGAGAGATGTTCGAAAAATAATGTGTGGCACGTTTGGGCAATTCCTTTTTGTAAGAAGCGGTTAGTAGGGGAGAAAACCAGCGCACCTGTAAGACACTTGGGAGTTGCATTAATCGAATCACCGAATGTGCATAAACTAACCCAACGAATCGTTTCGATGGCAAGCCTTCATACTCTTAGGTTTTTTTTTTGGCAAGCCTGCCCGACTACGGGGGATATCCGGCCGTGAACGGCAAACAAACTTGCATTGGAGCGGCGCTGCTTTGTATTCCGTGCTACAGCTACGCGGTCCATATTTTACAATGTCAGTTGCTATCCTTCCGCGCGCGGTGTCATCGGCGCCTGACGTGCAGTCCGCGGCATTGTTATTCCAAGGTTATTGTGCAACACGAGCGCATCCCCGCTATCTCCTTGTGGGCAGCAGCTCTGCGGACACGGCCCATTTGTGTGCAGCACCCTGGGCATCTTAACCGGCGTGTTAGTGGAGCCTGTTTCCTGTTACCAGAACACGTGCCAGGTTTGACAAGGGGTTGAAGCACTTTGGTCCAGTACAATGTGTGCCGTGCTTGGCTTTGCACTCGTATGCATTCGCGTAGCAATTGTTTGCGTGCATTATTTGCATCATCGTTATTATAATTTTTTCGATTGAAAACTTTCGTGATTGCAGGGATTCATCTTCTTGGTTCTTTCGGTAAAGTCACGTAGAAGGGAAGTAATAAAATAGTAAAAATAAAACACAATAAAATAATTCTCGAGACGTTTCGGCCACAACGCAAGCAGCCGTCCTCAGGTGAAGACCAGGTCTGTCGAGGCGACAGAGTCTGAATGAAACAGCACACGAGCTTGGAGCATATATATAAGCCCATAAATATGCTAAATTCCTATTGATATGCAAATTCCTTTGTCAAGGCGCCCAGCTTATATATTCGCTCCAAGCTCGTGTGCTGTTTCATTCAGACTCTGTCGCCTCGACAGACCTGGTTTTCACCTGAGGACGGCTGCTTGTGTTGTGGCCGAAATGTCGTGAGAATTATTTTATTGTGTTTTATTTTATTATTTTATTACTTCCCTTCTACGTGACTTTACCGAAAGAACCAAGAAGATTATCATCATTATCACCACCAGCCATGATGCAACAGTCCCCACTCCGTGAAAGACCCAACACAGCAGAAGATCCCTTGGGTTTGATCTTCCACGAAGCTCATGGTCCACCCTAAACTGCATTCGCTGCACAGACCATGGCAGTAGATGCGGATACCTTATGCATGAATGGAAAATTAAAAACTCTCCAGTAATGCGCGACTGTGCTCATCGAGAACAAGACTGTACAACGTATAACGACGCAATGCCCGATCCACAAATGCGAAGGAGACATGACACAGCGACGCACTCCGCTGCTGCTGACGAGGTTATCTGGCTTGACCACCTGAATGTGAAATTGTAGTTGTTTGCTCACCATCTACGTTAGCAGCCGTGCGAAATAATAAGAAGTTGCACATGAGATGATCTCATTACTCTGTGGTGGCCATCCTCTCTGGTTGGTTTCCTCCTTACCCGTTGGTTCTTTCGGTAAAGTCACGTAGGTATAAAATAAAATAAATCACGACGTTTCGGGCACTAACACAAGCGTCCATCATCAAGTGGGAAAGCATGGTCTGCTGCTGAGGCAGACTGCGTCCAAAACGTCGCGATTTTGTTGAAACCTCAATCATTTGATAAACAAATTGAACAAGCTTCTGGATTTGAAGCTTTCGTAACTGCAAGGATTCATTCTCTTTGGTTTTTTCGGTGCCTACGTGACTTTACCGAAAAAACCAAAGAGTATAAATTGAACAAGCACTGAAGCATGAAAAATAAGAATAGCTTTTACCCTTTCTGGCAATAAAACAGGTGTTAAGACGTTCAAATGCCAAATAGAAACCTACTGCAAGAAATCAAGTGGTAAAACCTAATATTATTTTTCATACTTTGATACTGGAAAAAAAGTCCCATTGCATTTGTGTTGTTCGCAGTTTGGTGTTCTCTGGTCCAACACTGGAGAGACTCGGCCCTTGCCTTCCCCCCCCCCTTCTTACCGATACAACCTCTTGCCACGGCGGCTCTCTCGCTTACTTCAGCATTTTCTTGCTGTGGTTATTCCACCTGATGAAGATCGCTTGTGTTGCGATCGAAACCGTCGTGATTTGTTTTATTTGATTTTCTACCCACGTGACTTTACCGAAAGAACCAAAGAGTATGGATTCCTGCAGTCACGAAAGCTTCAAATCAAGTTTCCTCCTGTTGGCTGCCGCTCCGTCGTTAGTCCTGACCAGCGGCCATTATCCCGCGTCGTTAAGTGTCCTGCCCAAGCTCACTTATTTTTAAATCCTTTATATTAAGTTCGCTTGCTTGCTTAGGACCGTGCAAATCTTTCGGTCGTTTTTTAACCCACTTCCTGTGATCCAATCGAGATGACATTTTGCACACAGACTCGTTGTGCGTGACAATGCATTTTTTGAATTTTTTTTCCAAAATTTAACACAGCTTAGGGAAAAATAAATAAATATTTAATTACCAATTTTTAATGCTGCCAGACAATCATCTGACCCATAGGTGGCAGCCATCTCAAGCCAGAGGACGAGAGGACTCTAGCCGCCACGCATATAAAGGATTTATAGTGAAAAACTTTGTTTTTACGGGTTTACTTGTTCTTCACCATTTCCTGGGAAGTGAAAGGGCGCGTGGCACAGTTTGGTGTTTGGTGGCAGCTCTCGTAGAGTGCTGTCATGTCATTACGGTTCGCTACGGTGAGTCCGATGTCGTTTAAAACAACGGCGCTGCTTCGCTTGCGTCATCCCAGCTTCAGCGGTGCCGGGACATCCACCCGGCAACTCACAGATGTTCCCGAATGGGAAAGGGATAACAATCAATGTAATTTCGATTTAAAGCTTTCGTGACTGCAGCGATTCATATTCTTATTTTATTATTTCCCTTCTACGTGACTTTACCGAAAGAACCAAGAATATGAATCATTGTAATGTCTCTAACTTACATTTGTTCGTTGATCTGTGTTTTTTTTGTGTAATTGCAAGCATGCACCACTACCCCTTGTCTCTTTGCACATTTGCAAATAGTAGGTTACGTTTACTTCATTTCGGTCCAGGGGGTTGGTTGACCGTACTTCGTCATGCTGATGAGTGCAGGTTGAAGGGAGCTGGTGATAGACACTGATTTAAAATGTTCTTCTTTACGCACTTGCTATATTGCTATTCATTATTCAAATGTTTTTTTAAATTATGCCAACTTTCTTGTGCTCGCCACTTCGTGTCAGTAATAACTGTCCTAGGTATTCATACAATACTGCGTGTTTTCTTGTTGTGTTCCTCCGAGCATAAATCTTCGCGCGAAAAATTCCAGGCCACCCGCCCCCTCCTCCTACCCTGATTACCAGCTGTTGCCGAAAAACAAATTCCTTTTCCAATGAAGCAGCAGCCGCGAACGCAAATGGGCCCACTGTGCATACTTCAAATTGACTGGTCATACAGATCTCGCATCCAGTGTGCCGGCAGAGCTGCGTTGAAGCTTTGACACGGCGTGGTCCTTATATATAATTAATGTGCAGCGTTGTGCGATGCTGTGTGCATGAAGGACGCTGTATAAAATATGAAAGTGTTATTATTATTACGAGTGATATCCCCACGAGTCAGTCAGCCATTCTTTATTTTTATGTAAATAATGATTTTTGTAAAATTAATGCTCTTTAATAGTGGGGTGGAGCGATAGCGTAATGGTTTGCGCACTGTGCTACAAACCTGGCCACGTGAGTTTGATTTCCGGCCATGGATAAACATCGGTCGCGGGTAGAGTTGCCCTGATATAATTTCATGATTAGATTTTGGTAAGAATTTACATTTCTCATAACCTTGGAATTATATTTGACGTTTTTATTGGATTGTTTTTGCACTTTGCACTTGAAATATAAATGTAGGTTCCCTAAGACATTCACCTGGCGTTCACTCAACATTAGCCTGCTGTAAGCTTTCTAATCTTTACAACGTTACAACCTGTAAGGCTTATAATGTACGTGCGGTCAGCTACGTAAATTATTCAGTGATAAATCACCGAAATGATGGTAGAAACGAGGATTCGTTTCATGGGTGATATCCATGTTCTAAAACTTTAATATTATTGTTAACTTTTAACTGCTGTTATCTCGTGGATATTTTGTCAGGAAATAAAATACTTTTACAATTGAAGTGAGCCGCGGCAATCACGATGTGGAGATATTTTAGCAAAATGGGCTAAAAGATTATGAAGCGTTTGATATCGTGTATGGCAGATCATAAAGATGGCCATACTCCAGCAGTCCAAGCTGTGAGTGGTATCCGAACCAGTTCTGTGACCCCCCCCCACCCCTCCCTTTGCAAACCAAACTAAGCTAAATTTTTACACCATTGGAACCTCCTTTGCCAGTAGCAAAATATGATAATTATATTTTATCTGGCACAGGAGGTTCCAATGGTGTAAATGCTTACCCCGAGCTCTAATACTCTGATGGTGCATTGTCTTTGAGTTGTGCGCCTTTTGGCTTCATCTGGTCCAACACCATGTGAGACTAGGCTCTAAGAAAAGCTGTCTGGGGTGTGGACCAATCAATTTCAAGGACAGTGCATACATTATCAGAGTTGTGTTTTTTGTTTTCATTCCGACTGCAGGTATTGTGGTCAATGCAAACATGACTCCTTGTAAAAAAAGGTGTCAGTTTTGTTGCCAGATAAAAGGGTAAAAAAACAATTATTATATTATTATAAGCTAAAATTATATTCTTGGTTCTTTCGGTAAAGTCGCGTAGTAGGGAAACAATAAAATAATAAAAATAAAACAATAAAATTCTCACGACGTTTCGACTGCAACACAAGCAATCATCATCAAATTTTCTTGCTGTGTTTTTTCACACCTGATGATGATTGCTTGTGTTGCAGTCGAAACGTCGTGAGAATTTCATTGTTTAATATTTTTATTATTTCATTGTTTCCCTTCTACGTGACTTGACCGAAAAACCCAAAAATATGCATCCCTGCAGTCACGAAAGCTCTGAAAAGGGATTATTTCGCTATCTTTTTTGCATACCTCAGCAACAGTTTTCGCTGTTGGTTGTCCCCACCTGGTGACGGATGCTTGTGTTGCGCCCGAAACGTCGCGATTTAATTTAGTTATTTTCATTTTATTATTATTTTTGTTTTCACCTACGTGACTTTACCGAAAGAACCAAAGAGTATTATGGATCCTTGCAGTCACGAAAACTTCTAATCTAGAATTAAGGTGCAGTAGTGTTGGCTGAGATCCCCCAATGTAGGCAACTGCATACTTAGCCACCTAGTATACTCTTGCCTGCTCCTGCAAGTCATTTAACAGGGGCTTTTACAGACCTTGGCATATCACATCACTACCAATGTGGGGGAGTCCTCTCTGTATGTTAACTCCAGATGGTTACCCTCGATTCATACAACTGTCTATAATATTGGTTGTGCAATAGTTTCAAGTTTCGTGTATTAGGTATAGCCCTGTGAGCCACGCGGCTCTTAAGTCGGGTGCAACCGCAACAAACAAAATATGAACACAGAACATCTTAAAGCGACGACGCTTAATAGAAACATCCTCAAATAAAAACCTACTACTATATTTTGCCACTGGTAAAAGAGATCTCATAGTGTAAATGCTTACCCCGAGCTCTCAATACTCTGATATTGCACTGTGTTTGAGTTGTACGCCTTCTGGTGTCATCTGGTCCAACACCAATGGGGACTAGGCTCTAAAGAAAGCCGTCTCGGGTGTGGACCAATCAACTTCAAGGACAGTGCATATTATTATTATTATCATCATTATCAGAGTTGCTTCTTTTTGTTTGCTTTTCTGACTACTTGTGTTGTGGTTATTGCAAACATGATGCCTTGAATAAAGGTGTCAGTTTTGTACCAGTTTAAAAGGGTAAACACCTACTACTATCTGAGGTGGGACAAAGTCATTGTTATGCAAGTCCAAGTCGAGTCTGAAGTCATCAAATTCATGACTCGAGTCTGACTCGAGTCCAAGTCACATGACTCGAGTCCACACCTCAGAGGTGGGACAAAGTCATTGTTATGCAAGTCCAAGTCGAGTCTGAAGTCATCAAATTCATGACTCGAGTCTGAATCGAGTCCAACTCACATGACTCGAGTCCACACCTCAGAGGTGGGACAAAGTCATTGTTATGCAAGTCCAAGTCGAGTCTGAAGTCATCAAATTCATGACTCGAGTCTGACTCGAGTCCAAGTCACATGACTCGAGTCCACATCTCAGAGGTGGGACAAAGTCATTGTTATGCAAGTCCAAGTCGAGTCTGAAGTCATCAAATTCATGACTCGAGTCTGACTCGAGTCCAAGTCACATGACTCGAGTCCACACCTCAGAGGTGGGACAAAGTCATTGTTATGCAAGTCCAAGTCGAGTCTGAAGTCATCAAATTCATGACTCGAGTCTGACTCGAGTCCAAGTCACATGACTCGAGTCCACACCTCAGAGGTGGGACAAAGTCATTGTTATGCAAGTCCAAGTCGAGTCTGAAGTCATCAAATTCATGACTCGAGTCTGACTCGAGTCCAAGTCACATGACTCGAGTCCACACCTCAGAGGTGGGACAAAGTCATTGTTATGCAAGTCCAAGTCGAGTCTGAAGTCATCAAATTCATGACTCGAGTCTGACTCGAGTCCAAGTCACATGACTCGAGTCCACACCTCAGAGGTGGGACAAAGTCATTGTTATGCAAGTCCAAGTCGAGTCTGAAGTCATCAAATTCATGACTCGAGTCTGACTCGAGTCCAAGTCACATGACTCGAGTCCACACCTCAGAGGTGGGACAAAGTCATTGTTATGCAAGTCCAAGTCGAGTCTGAAGTCATCAAATTCATGACTCGAGTCTGACTCGAGTCCAAGTCACATGACTCGAGTCCACACCTCAGAGGTGGGACAAAGTCATTGTTATGCAAGTCCAAGTCGAGTCTGAAGTCATCAAATTCATGACTCGAGTCTGACTCGAGTCCAAGTCACATGACTCGAGTCCACACCTCTGACTACTATATCCTGAAATAAACCGGCAAATATAAAAAAGTATTAAAACGCTGTGTGCAAAAATCCCAATGTGGTGCAAGTCAACAATAAAAACCACAAGACAATTTAGATTAACCATATGTTTTCGAATCACCAAAATAAAGCTATAAAAACAATGTAACAACAGTAATCATTGGAATAAGAATGCACCTGGCATTCAGCAAGTGGTAGCTACGCTTGGCTTGCCATGGAACAAAGACTGTCATTGCATCGCACGCTTTCAGCAGCGCTTATGCGGCCACCTGGAACGCTCTTCCTTCCAATATTAAAGGCACTGCAGCTATGCTTTTTAAAATCTAGATTGAAAACGAATTACTTCATATCTGCTTTTTGTGTTTAGTCTGTTGTCCCCCCCCCCCCCGCATCTTCGATTAGCACGGTTGGCTAGGTACGGTGCGAAAGAAGTTCAACGTACACGCATATATATATATATACACTTGCAGCATGGCAGGATAGACTTTGATGACCAGTGAGTACTTGTTGTGGATGCACAGGTACAATATTTATGGATTAATTTATTCCCTACCGCAGGCTCAGATGGTAAGAGTGTTGCCTGGGTTTACAATGAAGAATAAGTATAACCCGTAAAAACAAAGTTTTTCACTCTAAATCCTTTATATGCGTGGCGGCTAGAGTCCTCTCGTCCTCTGGCTTGAGATGGCTGCCACCTATGGGTCAGATGATTGTCGGCAGTATTAAGCAATTGGTAATTAAATATTTAATTTGTTCCCCCTAAACAGTGTACAATTTTGGAAAACATTTTTCACGAACATTAATTGTCTCGCACAACGAGTCTGTGTGCAAAATGTCAGCTCGATTGGATCACGGGAAGTGGGTTAAAAAACGACCGAAAGATTTGCACGGTCGTAAGCAAGCAAGCACGCAAGCGAACTTAATATAAAGGATTTAAAAAGCAACACAGCCGCGTGAAAAAAATGTAAATTGCGCGAGTAATTTCATGGCGGATCCAAGTACAGTACAAACGTTTGATTTGATTGTCGTGAGCAGGAATGTAATGATTAAATACATTAGTGTTAACGTAATGCTTAAGAAACAATTCGAGTTAGGTAAATGTCAACGGCAGAATGTTTATTTTACGTGTTCCGCGCATCATGCAAATGGCTATCGAATGAAGCCATCGCAATCTTGTAATGATGAGCGCCCACCGACGAGGTTGCTAAAGCACTTTGCAGCGTGGATTCGTATTCATTGGGTTCCAAAAAAGAATCGTTGCGGCCTGTTTTGTTGTTGCTGACTTGATGGCAAATGCAACTTCGGCACGCTGAAACATTCACGAGGTTCTACCATCTGGGTGGGCTCCTACAACAAAAACAACGGCAGCTCTTCTACAAATTGTGACACCAACCTTCGACCCAGTACCTTGTCGATCTAAATTAAGCCGAGTTGACAACGAACGCAGGAGCATTTCGATTATTCAATAAAATCCCAATTGTTGATTTCGATTTAAAGCTTTCGTGACTGCAGGGATTCATCTTCTTGGTTCTTTCGGTAAAGTCACGTAGAAGGGAAATAATAAAATAATAAAAATAAAACATAATAAAATAATTCTCACGACGTTTCGGCCACAACGCAAGCAGCTGTCCTCAGGTGAAGACCAGGTCTGTCGGGGAGACAGCTTGCGTTGTGGCTGAAACGTCATGAGAATTATTTTATTATGTTTTATTTTTATTATTTTATTATTTCCCTTCTGCGTGACTTTACCGAAAGAACCAAGAAGACTGTATTAGATGTACGGAGATTTAAATTAATTGTCCCATTAAAACGAACTAATGAAAGTGTTCCAGGGAAACTAGTTATGTCACACTTAACCACGACTGACAATTTGATTGTTACAATTTGGAGATGAGGATTTAATTCAATAATTGATTAATTTTTCGTCTTGTTTGTGCAGTCTCGTTTGTATTGTCTTGTTGTCCATCTTCTGTGTTGTTCAATCCCGTTTATTTTATGAGCCTAAATGAGTTTTATGAAATTGTAAACGATACATTCATTTGTGCAAGATTCAACGCATTCACTGTGAACACAAGACTATTTTAAAATCTAAGTTGATCATTCTTTACGTGCCTTGTGAAGCTATTAGGGTCAAACCAAAAACATCAATGTGGTGTTGTAGAATGCCCCCTGGTGTCTATTATTTGAAATGTGTTACAGGCGTCATTGTGCTGAGCAGAGTTTGTCGAGGTAGTTACGTTGTGTAAATGTCAATTTGCATTTACAAGTAGTATTGAAGCCAGTTTTAGAATAGGCTATTTAATGTACATCTATGCGAACATTGTTTTAAAGTTTGTTAAGTTTGTTGAACGTACATTCACGTTGATTAAGTGAAGTGGATGCATGGAATGTATTTAATAGTACGTTGGTGCCCTCATTACATGTCCTCTTTCGAGGTTTTGACCACCCCGTTCTGTTATAAGCAGTTCGTATATTTTTTCCTTAACATACAATGTAATTGAGTTTTTTGGAAACATTCGAGTCTTAATTAAATGCACATGCAATCTTAATTTTGGAGCTTTCGTGACTGCAGGAATTATTCTTTGGTTCTTTCGGTAAAGTCACGTATAAAGATAAAATAATAAATTAAATAATAGCATACGACGTTTCGATTGCGGCACAAGCAATCATCATCGGTATAAATGAAATAGCAACAAAAATCTAACCAGAAAACTATAGACAGACATATAAGCAGACAGATATCACCAAGATACATAGCACATGCAATATCATTGTGTCATGAACTAGCCTGCAATTCGGTGGCATATTCGTTCCTACTGTCATGTGCCGGCACATTTTGCAAATACGTTCTGGATTTGGCCCGAACGCGGCACACAATATCCCATTCGCAATTTGTCACGACCATGAGGGTGTTTAATGTTCACCTTGTAATGTATGACGCACTCCGCTGGCGCACCGCATTATTACTCGGGAGAAGTTTTTTTCTGTGTGAAGTATAGGTACTTACATTTTCCAGCTGCCTGTTTGTGTAAGAATTAATGTGAATTTCTGTATGACAGAGGTATGCTCTAATTACAGTGGTGTGAGTTTAACACGTCGTAAGCTTTCGCGACCAATAGTTTCCATAATAGAGGTTTTTGGGTTAGATCGTGTAAATATAAATGTGTCGTTAAACCCACCATCACCATCCGACGCAGACAATTGGTACGGTGTGTCATGTCAACAAAACGTGCCAATTCGATACTATTGTTGCCAGATAGAAGGGTAAAGAACCAAT
This sequence comes from Lethenteron reissneri, assembly GCF_015708825.2. Taxonomy (NCBI): domain Eukaryota; kingdom Metazoa; phylum Chordata; class Hyperoartia; order Petromyzontiformes; family Petromyzontidae; genus Lethenteron; species Lethenteron reissneri. The sequence goes on from NC_083780.1 coordinate 7,301,688, forward strand.
TATCATATTTTTACTGGCAAATGAGGTCCCCATAATTCGATACTAGTTCAGCACATCGGTGTGTTGGAGGTTTACTCTATAACACAGCATTCTGCTGAACTAGTAACGAATTGCCACTTTTTGTTTACGTGGCAAATCTTAATAATTGGCTGTGTCAGGTGGTGGCGGGTTTAACGACACATTTATATTTACGGCATCTAACTCAAGAAGCTCTATGACAGTCGTGATCGTTTTCTTAAATTTTCACTTTGCATTATTCCAGTGTTACTCGTTGAAGATTGAAAACGAACTAAATATCTCAAATTTTACTGAGTAAGCATTACTGAGCTATAACGCTCTTTTTCAGAAGCGACCTAGTCACACTTGATAGCTCAACGATGTGGCTTATCACGTGGAAATGTTTCACCGACAAATACTCTTAAACGCGTGACGTTGATTCTTAATGTGCAAGGAAATACCAGAAGGCCCGGAGAAAAATCTACGCGTACCACGGGGACAACATGCAAACTGCATATGTACAAGCGTCAGGGTTGGGATCAAACCCACGAACTCCTGTATACCAGGCGAGGCATTTTGACCGCAAGTGTTGTGGTTAATGCAAACATGATCCCTTGTATAAAGGTGTCAGTTTCGTTGCCAGGTAAAAGGGTAAAAACCTATTATTATATCTTGCTACTGGCAAAGGAGGTCTCATAATGTACATGCTTACCCCGAGCTCTCAATACTCTGATGGTGCGTTGTCTTTGAGTTGTGTGCCTTTTGGCGTCATCTGGTCCAACACCAAGTGAGACTGGGCTCTAAGAAAAGCTGTCTCGGGTGTGGACCAATCAATTTCAAGGACAGTGCATACATTATCAGAGTTGTCTTTTTGTTTGCATTTTGACCGCAAGTGTTGCGGTTAATGCAAACATGATTCTTTGTATAAAGGTGTTAGTTTCGTTGCCAGGTAAAAGGGTAGAAACCTATTACTACATCTTGGTACCCGCAAAGGAGGTCTCATAATGTAAATGCTTACCCCGAGCTCTCAATACTCTGATGGTGCGTTGTCTTTGAGTTGTGTGCCTTTTGGCGTCATCTGGTCCAACACCATGTGAGACTGGGCTATAAGAAAAGCTGTCTCGGGTGTGGACCAATCAATTTCAAGGACAGTGCACACATTATCAGAGTTGTCTTTTTGTTTGCATTTTGACCGCAAGTGTTGTGGTTAATGCAAACATGATCCCTTGTATAAAGGTGTCAGTTTCGTTGCCAGGTAAAAGGGTAACAACCTATTACTTTAACCAGGCGAGGTAGTTAACTTCTCACCACCATGGGGGTGCCATGGTGGTGAGATGTGATAATAGTGGACAACCGGATAACCTTCTGGTTAGTGAACTTGCTGCCGAGGCGACAATTGTTTACATGCACACAATTACCTTGTGTGTCACGTTTCTCATTAATAGGTGCCTTGTAACAGAACTCACTCTGAATGTTTATATTGCCAAACGGAGAACGCGTGTGTGACGCTTCCAGGGTCTGTCTACCTGCATAATTATGCTTTCAGCGCACCTCCCCTGCCTCTGCTTTCTTATCCAGATGAACAGTGGTGAGCTCATAGTGGAAAATGAAAGTAACTGTGCAGTTCTTGTTTCTTCCGTGGTACATTTGCACACCGGTGCATACGTTTAACAGATTTCGATTTAAAGCTTTCGTGACTGCAGGGATTCATCTTGTTGGTTCTTTCTACGTGACTTTACCGAAAGAACCAAGAAGATGTTTAACAGATTGCCAAAGCTCACAGCTGCATCTGCTGACATTGTTTTCTCCGTCGCTCCTTTGGGGCCCATTGTCATTGTGGTTTATAGGTTGGACGATTTGATATCTGTTGGGGGTAAAATGTGGGGTCACCTTTCACCTCTTCTGAGATGTCTGGCCAGTGCAGAAGAGTGGGATAAAATACCCCCCTTTCGAGGAGCTTTCGGGAGCCGCTGTTGTGGGTGGAGTTCATTTTGGCGACAGGGGCACGATGCAGAAGTTGGATGGCTGAAACTTTTACCATGGCCGTTTTCTGGAGCCATGCCACACTCCGTCTTGTCACGTGTTTGTATACAAAACACTTACCGGCAAAGCTTTCCGCCAAAAATGAGATGTATAAAGAAGAAAAAAAAACACACTGAGCTGCGTCTAGCAATTGAATTACATTGTTGAGGCTAATTGGATAAAAAAAAAGTCTTATCTCTTTTATATTTCCACACAAGTGCAGAACAAAAATGGGAATGAAGGGGAAAAATCAAATTAACCTGGCCGTTCCGAACCTGTCATGGCATTGTGTGCTTCATTTCACACTCGCAACACATCCTATGCTGAGCGTGCAAGAACATGAGCACACGCACATTGATGTTGTAATGATTATTATTTTAAAATAAACGAAATCCCAAGAAGGCATCGTGGCGCAGTGCTCTTAAGAGCCATGTGTTCTCATTAGCTGCCGAAGCCGAGCTTAACGCGTTTAGGATTGTTCCCATTCAGTTAATCAACCAAAACTAAGGCGATCTGTTACCGAGAGTAGCAGGTAAAATGTTCCAAGCTGGCCTGGATGGCTGCCTCGATTCTTTAGTTTCTGTTTCGATCCCACAATTACCTTTGCTCACGGGAGAATGTGGCAGCCGTCACGGCTTCACGCGGTATATCCAAAACAAATATTTAGATTGTTCTTTAAACAAAACCGCGAATGATTTGAATACACTAGTGGGCTTGCGACAAATGCTGACATATCTTTCGATTTAAAGCTTTCGTGACTGCAGGGATTCATCTTCTTGGTTCTTTCGGTAAAGTCACATAGAAGGGAAGTAATAAAATAATAAAAATAAAACATAAAATAATTCTCACGACGTTTCGGCCACAACGCAAGCAGCCGTCCTCAGGTGCTTGCGTTGTGGCCAAAACATCGTGAGAATTATTTTATTATGTTTTATTTTTATTATTTTATTACTTCCCTTCTACGTGACTTTACCGAAAGAACCAAGAAGATGAATCCCTGCAGTCACGAAAGCTTTACATCGTAGTTTAGTTTACTCTCTCACCTTTTCACCTCTGCTCTTGACCTTCTCACCTCGACCACTCTTGGCCACTCACCCACCTCTTTCTCTCGCCCTCTGGTTATGATGTACTCTGCGAATGTTCATTAGGTGCAGCTCACTTCTCCCAAATGGGTACGAACGGCAAAGATTACACACCACTTTTCAGTACAACCGTCAAACTGTAGCCATTCCATTTCCACAGCTTTGTATTCATGAAACTAGCGATGTACCAACAGTGCAGTCGTTCTGGCTTTGAGCGTGACAGAAGGGCAGTGTTAAAACAGCTGTTGCCATGTGCACGCCTCACAGAAATACGCCTTTCTTTGTTTCCCACTGATGTCACGGGGTCATGTTCCAGGCGAAATGTGCCTGTGCGGGCAGTTGTTCTATAGAAGATCAGCTTACAGCTGTGTCCTTAATAATTCCGTATTCTCTGTTATATGTCACTTGGAAAAGTAAGATGCCTACCACATGTTTCTTTAAAGTAGAGGGGAAAAGTGTGCCTCATCTGGAGAATATGGTGAAAGTAGTTTTTTTTGTTATTAATTTTTAAGTCCAATCACTGCCAATTTCCGTTTAAAATTCCACGCACTGTCCGGTTGTTTTACATTAAGATTTGAGCTACGCTTGCGTGCTTGCGACCCTACAGCCTGGCCTTGTCGACTATCATAAGTCAAGCAGGGTGGCCCTCATCAGTGCATGGATAGGTGTTATGAAAACTAAGAATAGGTTTTACCCCTTGCAGGAAATAAAACAGGAGGTGTTAGGATGTTCGAATGCCAAATGGAAACCTTTTGCAAGGAATCAAGTCTGCATTAATCACACGTGCTTGTGGTGAACATGCAAACAAACACGCTCTGATAATATATGGGCATTGTCTTTGAAAGTGATTGGCCTACACCAGAGACAGCCTTTTTTAGGGCCTAGTCTCACCACTGTCAGACCAGAGAACGTCAAAAGGCGAACAATACAAACACAATGCACGTATCAGAGCATTGATAGCTCGGGGTGAGCAGCTATCATGGGGCCTTTTTAAAATCCTTTTTATTAAGTTCGCTTGCTTGCTTGCACGCTTACGACCGTGCAAATGTTTCAGTCGTTTTTTAACCCACTTCCCGTGATCCAATCGAGCTGACATTTTGCACACAGACTCGTTGTGCGTGACAATGAATTTTCGTGATGTTTTTTTCCCACATTTTTACACTTTTTAGGATTTTTTAAAAAATATTTAATTACCAATTGCTTAATGGTGGCAGGCAATCATCTGACCCATAGGTGGCAGCCATCTCAAGCCAGAGGACGAGAGGACTCTAGCCGCCACGCATATAAAGGATTTATAGTAAAAAACTTTGTTTTTACGGGTTAATTTTTTTCCAGTATCAAAGTATGAGAAATAAGCACAGGTTTTACCCTTTCTGGCAATAAAACAGGAGTCGTTAGGATATTCAAACACCAAATGGATAGGTATTTTTGGGGCAGGAAAATAATGTGATGTATTCGGAGTGTACCGTACGGTGTCACCACACCCTTCTTCACCCTAGCCGAACAAACGTCCCATCTACCTATGCATGGCATGGACAGAAATCGCAGCGGCAAATGTGAGCAAAAAAAAAAGTGGGCGGTGTATTAATGTAGCTGCCGGCGTTATTGTGTAAGAAACCTCTTGAGGCAACAGGTCATTGAGAGAGAAGGCTGGTGGGATAGACCCGTGTATTTGGTGAACCATTTCAGCGTATGTCTGCGTATTGAACTTTTTTCGCACTTTGGTATGTAGCTTAGTGCTAATCGGAGGTGTGCAGTGTTGAGTCTGGGTAGTGTGAGTCTATGGGCAGTACGTACGTGTACTGTCTGAACTTCTGTTCACACCGTACGTAGCCAACCGTGCTAATTGGCTCGTAGAATATAAGTTATTTATAATACTAGATCCTTCCTGTTACCATGCTCTTCTGCTGCCTTTGTGTCCTACGAATGTGTGCGGAGTAATCGTTCTGGCACGAAGCTGGGATCTACCCGACCTGGGTCGGATTCCTATCATTGCACAAAAAATACAAATTGGAATCTGAACCTTGCCTCTTGCCTCCCTCCCTTAGGTAAACGGAGCATAAAATAAAGACTTGATGCGGTGAAATAAGACCTTGGCACTAGATGGACATCAGAACTAGAGTGATAACATTTGATGCTCGTGATGTTGGTCTTAATCCACGGTGTGCACCATCATGGCCTCGGTGCTCGTGCAGAGCACTTGACCCTGACACTTGGTTCAAATAAACAAACACATTCCTCCTGCGGAGGGAGCTGGTAGGAACGTTGGGTTGCTCGGTCAATGGCCAGGGTCAACGGCGGCGTGGTGTATTTCGCAAATATGATCGACTGTGAGGGCGGGCACAAGCCGGCGTGAGTAGGTTAAACGTTGAGTTTTATAAGGGCACCACGGGGTGACCAGCCCCTCCCCACCCAGCCGCTCCCTACCCTCCCCACCCAGCCCCTCCCCACCCTCCCCTCCCCACCCAGCCCCTCCCCACCCTCCCTGCACGATGGACGGACACAATAATCCTCTGTGGGCTGGTGTAACCAGAGGTTCCTACCAGCATTATGTATTGTGCTTTGGGGATGTATATCCGGACTGTTTATTTTTCTATGGTGGAGGTGAAAACAACCGTGAATGAATGAATGAACGAATCCCCTGCTCATCAATAATCCTTTGCACTCTCAAAGTATTTTCTTGCAGTTTGTTGTTTTTTCCTTCTTCCCCCACCCATCCCATAAAACAAGTAAAGAGGAATCGAAGCCAACCAGGTAAAAAAAATTGTTGCACTTCAAATCATAATTGCACAATGCAGACTTCCGTTTTCTTTTTTATTTCAGGTACTTGGAGACGTACGAAAAGGTCCACCACTTTGGGGAGGAAGACGATGAATTCCAGGGAAGCTCGCGGCCGCAAACTCCCGTGGGCGGCATCTCCTACACATACAATTACCAGCAGCACAATGTTCCCGGTGAGAGCCGTCCACAGAGTTGTGAATGCTTTTAAAAAAAAATACACCGTGTTGGAACGAGACTACGGGCCGCGTTTGTTTTGCTAAATTTCTCTTCAGGTTTTATTTATAGTTTTGATGGATTTCTTGCAGTTTTTTTTTACCGTTACTTTGTTATGTTGTCACTTGCAAAAAAAATAATTGCCAATTTATTTTTGCAAATCTTTAACAGGCAATGCAAAATAATGTGTTTGGACTAATAATAGTGTCCAAATGCGATCACGTTGAAAACGCTGTGCGAGTTTTGTCGGTAAGAGGGGCACGCACTTCAAGATAATCTGGGCAAAAAAGTAGACAGGATGGTAAAAGATGTGAGTTGAAACAATTTGTGGAAAGACTCCATCGGAGAGACCTCGACGAAGTTGTTGAGCGCTGTACTTGAACGTGGAAAATATCTCAAAATTATGGAAAGTCGAGGGACAGAAATTGCAGACAAGTCGGACAGCAGCAGAAACGGAGTGGTGCGTCATTTGAGTGATGGTTAACCGGGGGTTTTAACGGACTACCTTGGTGGCTGCATCGGAGGGGATTAGAATAAGAGAGGAGAGGTAAAGGGGAACGGTTTACAGGGGTTATACTTTGATTTAAAGCTTTCGTGACTGCAGGGATTCATTTTCTTGGTTCTTTCGGTAAAGTCACGTAGAAGGGAAATAATAAAATAATAATTCCAAAGAACCAAGACTAGGACTTATACTCTTTGATTCTTTCGGTAAAGTCACGTAGGTATAAAATAATTTTTGCCCACTTCAGCAATTGTTTATTGCTGTGGTTGTTTCCACCTGATGACAGGCACTTGTGTTGCGCCCGAAACGTCGTGATTTAATTTATTTTCTACCTACGTGACTTTACCGAAAGAACCAAAGAGTATGGATTCCTGCAGTCACGAAAACTTCAAATCTAGATTAGCAGGGGTTAGTTTTGCGGAGAATGTTAACTTCATGTTGGTACCAGTTTGCTGTGGTCTATATTGTTCTGACATGAATGGGCTGTATGTGAAAAGGGGTACGTGTTAAAGAAGTTTGATATTTTTTACGTGCTTTAGTTGTAAATGGTTGGCACAGTAGGGGCACAGGTGGTGCATTGGCCAGTCATCTCAGTTAGTCAACCCATGGTACCTGGGTCTGTCCCCGTGTTCTCCTGCCATTGGGCTTTGCACACTTCACGTGGCCTTAAAGTGCATACAGCCTGGCACAAGCACCATGGTGATGTCCGCCACCACTTCGTAATGATTCAACTGTGGCAACGGTGGAAATTATTTTGTTGCACGTTCCTTCTTTTGGCTGCCAGTCTGCCATTAGTCTTTCACACGAGCCATTATCCCATCTAGGGATGTGTCCAGCCCAATCTTCCATGTATTTTTTATTATTGTAAAATAAATGTGTACTATCCTAGCTTCAAAGAAAATGCCAAAGCATTGTTTGGAAGGAGGGTTACCTCTCTGTGAGCAGTTCTCTGAAGTCAGTTTTGGGAAAGAGCCTAGTAACGGTAGGTTAAAACTTAAAGCGTCAGCTGTTTAAAGGGTGTTATTCAAAAGTCTATAACGATATTAAAGTACCGCCATACAGTAGTGGTGACACTGGTAACATACAGAACTAAACGTGTTGGCGATCTCGCTCTGATAAGCTCCGTATACGGCTCAATGTTGATCAGGTGTAGGATGTACTACTGCAGTGCTACACCATTCGCCCAAATAAGGCGTATGAGCCCCTTAATTAGTCATCGTGCATTGTGTCCGTGCCGCAGCCTACGCTCGCTCCCTCCGAAATCGCTCCCTCTGAAATACGTTGAGGTGGCACGCAAGCCACAGAGTGGAAACTGCCACATTAAACCATTCAAGAAATGGGTAACCGATGATTGACGGGGTTAAAACTGCAAGTCAAACGCTTCCGTGTCATCCTTTTGACCTTTGGAATAGCCACATTTTAATCGGTTTGACACGACTTCGCAATGCCCAATGCAATCTCCAGAGCGCTGCGTGATGCCAATGAGAGCTCTCTGCTGGGACAAAAGGCCAGCCGGGTTCTGACTATAATAAAAAAGTATGCGGCCCTTGCCCCACCATCTTCTCCAACCATTATTTAAACGGAGTGGTAGCTCCTGCAATCTCTCATTTACTTGATACAGCTGTCGTGGCTGTGACGGTACCACCTGAAGACGGAAGCTTGTGTTGCCTCCGAAACGTCGTGATTTTTATTTTTTATTTTATTTTACTTTTTTATGTTTTTTACCTACGTGACTTTACCGAAAAAAACCTAAGAATATAATGAAGCGCTTTCCATTTGTTTAACCTTTACTGGGCGTTCGTCAATGAAACGAATTCCAGGTTGCAAATAAACAACATGGCTTAATGAGTAAATGTGCTGCTAACGTGCAGAAAGTGTCTTGTGTATATAGCCCAAGGGATTAGTGTGAGTGCTGCCTGTCTTTTTATAATGATGTTTTTAAGGAAATATGCACAAATTTATCAACGTGCAGCTGTGAAACTTGCTTCCTGCTGCCAACTGTTTTGAGTGACATGCAACATTATTGCTTGTAATATTAAGAAAAAGCCGGAGAAAATTTGAACTACAAATTTGAATTATAACAATTCAATGTTTTATCATGGAACCTTTTTTCCCAGTATCAAAGTATGAAAAATAAGAATTGGTTTTACCCTTTAAGATGTGCAAACGCCAAATAGATTACTTTGCAAGGAATCAAGTCTGCATTAACGACACGTACTTGTGGTGAACATGCAAACAAAGAAGCTTGATACGTCGTGATAATTTTATTTTATTATGTTTTCTTTTTATTATTTATTATTTCCCTTCTACGTGACTTTACCGAAAGAACCAAGAAGATGAATCCCTGCAGTCACGAAAGCTTTAAATCGAAGCTTTGATAATTTTTGCATTGTCTCTCAAACTGATTGGCCTACACCAGAGACAGCCTTCTTTATCTTGATCTGAAGCTTTCGTGACTGCAGGAATCCATACTCTTTGGTTCTTTCGGTAAAGTCACGTAGGTAGAAATCAAATAGAACAAATCACGACGGTTTCGATCGCAACACGAGCGATCTTCATCCGGTGGAACAACCACAGCAAGAAAATGCTGAAGTAGATTAGAGAGGCGCCATGGCAAGAGGTTTTATCGGTAAGAAGGGGGGGAAGGCAAGGGCCGAGTCTCAACAGTGTTGGACCAGAGAAGACCAAACTGCGAACAGCACAAACACAATGGGACCTTTTTTCCAGTATCAAAGTATGAAAAATAATATTAGGTTTTACCACTTGATTTCTTGCAGTAGGTTTCTATTTGGCATTTGAACGTCTTAACACCTGTTTTATTGCCAGAAAGGGTAAAAGCTATTCTTATTTTTCATGCTTCAATGCTTGTTCAATTTATACTCTTTGGTTTTTTCGGTAAAGTCACGTAGGTATCGAAAAAAACAAATAGTATGATTCCTGGCAGTCACGAACGCTTCAAATCCAGAAGCTTGTTCAATTTGTTTATCAAATGATTGAGATTTCAACAAACATTTTTTACTTGTTGCAGATATGCATGAAATAGTACAAATATATTTTTGCATGTGAGTAATGAAAGAAAGTATAGTTATTTTTACATACGCACATGTGTTCTTCCACTTCACTTGTACACGCAGCCATGCTGTAACTTCTCCTGACTTATAAAATGCATGTCAGGGAGGCTGGGAATATGGATACAATATGAATATGACTACGAATAAGGCTACAATTTATGGTGCACCAGCCTGACATATTCAACTAAAGCAAGGCGATTGTAGTAATCATCAATCTGAAATTCCCCTCCATCAACAGGCTTGTATAGACCCAGAACCCATTGGCGTGCCCCGAATTTTCGTCGTGTCATTCGGAGTACGAGAACGACCCATTGCTCACTGCGAAGTGATGTTCACGGTGCTTTGTTTATGAGGTGGCGTCAATAACGCCTGGCGTCGCTGTGCGTCGACAAGAGAGGAGGTGACGGTGAGAACTGTGGTCAAATTGTCATTTTGGAAACCAGTGCAGCCGCGTTGCCGCTTTGTGCTGAGCGACGTGTGGTTGGTTGCTTTCCGCAGACCACATGAGGCAAGGGAACGGGCTGTCGACGGAGCTGCTGCCGGCGAGCGAGTACCGCAAGCTGGCACTCTCGCTCCTTTCGGGCCTGCCCAACGAGGTGGACTTTGCGGTCAACGTGTGCACCCTGCTGTCGCACGAGGGCCGGCGTGCCATGCACTTGGATCGCGACCCCCGCCTCGTGGCGCTGCTGCTTGCGCATGCCGGCGTCTTCGACGACAGTGAGTACGGGAAGACCGCCCGGTGCCCCCTTCCTTACCTGGTGCCTCCTTACCCGCCCGGTGCCCCCATACATTTTATGTTACCAGGTAAGGCCCACTGAGTGAGCTATGTAGTGCTTTTTCAGAAGTGACCTGGCCACAAGTGATTGCTCAACGATGCGGCTTATCACGTGGAAATGTATAGCAGCCAAAAACTGTAAACGCATGTGGATTCTAAATGTGGAGGGGAAAACCGGAGGACCCAGAGAAAAATCTGCGACCACGGGGAGAGAGTATAACATGCAAACTCCAAATATACAGGGGTCAGGGTCTGGATCGAACTCACAACCTCCTGTATACCAGGCGAGGGAGCTAACATCTCGCCACCTGTGTGCCCAATGTTAATGTGCCGCAGAGTTCGCAATGTTGACCACTGCTGATTGGTACACGCAGCGATAGCCAATCGGTGTTGGGGTAGTGCAAAGGGAATGGAGCTAAGGGCTTTAAACATTTGCAATCAGCCACCACTGATGAACTTTCGCGTGTGGAAAGCGACAAGCGATTAACAGAAGAGAGTGCATTTGCGTAGCTGCACGACAATGCAGGGCCTGATTGCAAGGTCTCTAGAAAATTACAAATGATTGGTGTCAAACTCTCAAGTTAATTTGATAATTTTTTGGTGGAGGGGGTAGGGGGGCGGTGCTAGGAGGCCTGGGCCTAGTCGTACATTCAAAAGTTGTAATTTATTATGACTGAAATTGGTAAAACATAGTGAGGGCTATTGATGTAGTAATGATAACTATGATAATTTGATATTATCAATGAAAACCGAAATATTAAATTGTACCTCTATAAAAGCTCATAATTTGGGCCGAATTTAAGCCTAAACTAAGCCCAAACTATGAACACCATGTAGCCAAACTTTAAGAACTTCCACTGTGGGGGGGGGGGGGGGGGGGTGCGAGCATATTTTACGTAACGTAAGGCACATGACCTCATTCAGTAAATGTCGGTGTCAAATCTTGTGTGAACCTAGCCAGAGTTGCTTCTGCCGAATGGCTGTGAAGTTTTTTTGTGTATTTTTATGATGGAAGATAATGTTTCTGTCTCTCGAGGAAAGTAACGTGTATGCCTCACCTTGTACATAATAATATAAAGCCATGCTTTATATTATTTATAAAGCCATGCTTTATATTATTTACCCAGGAAAGCCTTCCTCAGTACCAAGACACTTCTTCTTGGTTCTTTCGGTAAAGTCACGTAGAAGGGAAATAATAAAATAATACAAATAAAACAGAATAAAATAATTCTCACGACGTTTCGGCCACAACGCTAGCAGCCGTCCTCAGGTGAAGAACAAAGACGCTGTCTTTCAGACAGACCTGTTCTTCACCTGAGGACGGCTGCTTGCGTTGTGGCCGAAACGTTTTGAGAATTATTTTATGTATTATTTTTATTATTTTATTATTTCCATTCTACATGACTTTACCGAAAGAACCAAGAAGATGAATCCCTGCTGCAGTCACGAAAGCTTTAAATCGATACCAAGACACTTGTTCAGCAAAGATTGGTATATTTGGCCAATTTCATTTCTGAGTGTTGGCTTCATGCAGAAGTCAACTATTGTACCTGGAGAAATGTCACAGATGTGATTGTATAACAATTCAATCCCTTAAAAAATGTTCTCAGTGTACAGATGGGTCCCCAATCCTTTAAATCGTGTGTGGACTGAGCCTATCTCCTGTCCACCTTTGCAGCCTGTGATGGACTGGTGGTCACCCATTCAAGTAGTCAACCTGCTTAATCACCCTGCTTAGCTTCTGATAGCCGATAAGACCCGGTGTGTTGAGTGTTATTCAGATGTTTTCGTGGCAGTAATTTAATATTCGGTCTCTTAAATGAGCAATAAACAGCAATTGCGCGGATTTATAACTCGGGAAGTTATTTATAACTCACGAGTTATCAATCTGCACCTTTTACAAATTGAACCATAATTGCACGTAGCTATGGTGTTAAATGTGTCTGCATGAGACTCGAATGCCAAGTCCTACGTCCTGTCTTACAGGTCCAGGCAGCTTGTTCAACGTCTATGACTCGGAGTGGAGGGCAAAGTCTGGACGGGACTTCATTAAGGTAAGAGTGAACTTCATGTAAATTACTTTAACGCTTGTTAAAAATGAAAACCAAATATACAGTGATCCCTCGTTTATCGCGGATTAATGGGGACCGGAACCCCTCGCGATAGGTGAAAATCCGCGAAGTAGGATTGGCCCCCTAGGAATTTCCGTATATGTGTGTGCGGGTACCAGAATGTTTAAAATATTGATATTTATACTTTATATATATATTTTACTTAAATCTATTTAATTATAAAACCTTAATATTATACATTCACTCTCTCTCTCTCTCATACGATACGTATTATGGTGTTCTACACTCACCAATGACAGTAGTATCTTGAGACTTGACTCCAGTAATGACGACGACGACGATGACAATGACGATGACAATGACAATGACGACGATGACAGTCCTGTGCAGTTCGATGAATGTGATGATGGATGATGATGATGGTGTTACTGCACAGGTATAATGAGGCCTTTAAATCAGTTCGAAAAATCCGCGATGCACTGAGGCCGCGAAACTTGAACCACGAAGTGGCGAGGGATTACTGTACATTTTTTTTGTAGCGACTGGGTTTGAGACCATTTTAAAACCAAACACTCACTTCTCACAAAAATCACGGTTTCATCCCGGGTGGCTGTCTTGATCCACTATTTAAACAGCACTCATTAATTCCCCTGACATTTGCTTTCATCTCCACGAGCCACTCAGAAGATCTGTATCTTATAAAACATGTATGGGACTTGCTATTTCTGTTTGGCTACAGTTATGTTTGGATGCAATTCGGCATTCTGTTTCACATTTGTTACGTAATAAAATTTTTTTTATTCTTGTTGGGGTTTTTCCTTACGGTGGCCATGAACACGATTCTCACACGTGTATTTTTTTTTTAGTTTTTGAGAGCAGGTGGGGTTCCAAGTATTTCGTCAGAAGTGGTGTCAATGATTGCCTACGAAAATTTGACTTTTGACATCAGCGGCTAAGGCCCTGATTTGTGCCATTGTTTAGTAATCAGTACCTGAGATGCAGATAACATAAGTACTCTTGGGATCCTTTTAAAGTAATTCTCACGGTGATTTGATGTTTGTTCCCGGCTGTTTGTAGTTCTGGAAGCAGTCGATTGATGACTTGGAGGTGCGAGAACTCATCTGCGACAAAAATAAAGGTGAAATGTTTACAGAAATTAATATTACTGGTCACTTCAAACTAATAATGTATTGACTAAAACTGAACAGCAACAGATATTTAAATGAAAGTTAAACTTTAAAGACTTAAAACAGAAAAATAGTTTTAATAAATATGATTTGATGGAATTATTAACGTTTTCATATACTGCACTCAATTTGGAACCTGATGTTGCATGAAAGCAAGTCTTCTACAATTCATATCAGTCGTCATAAAAAATTAAGCGAAATATATATCGGACTTTTAACTGAAACTTAGGTTAACTATTGGACTTTATCAGGTACGGCATTTGAATAACAGTAATATACAAAGCTAAAACTAGCAAAATTATAAAACCTAAATTTCCCTGCAGCTGGACATTTAAAATGCATAATACGCGGTGAACACTTTTTGTGGAAGTTCCTCATCAAATGTGCAGCGGACCTGACATGTTGCGATTCATTGCTAAAAACAAATTATCGTGTTCATTGTACACACCTCATATGGTGCATGTAAGAACTTAACATATGCAATTCATGCACATTTTTATATTATTATTTTCATTACGCTTGCTTACCCACGTAAGCCTTGTTCTATCTCATGATTATTTTTCATGAGGGTCCCAAACAAGCCTTTGCACGTTGGGGGTGATGATTGCTTACGTTTGTTCCAATAGAGCTATGAAGTAATACGCGTTGCAATTGTCAAATTTGGACCGTAAAGTCGGCACACGATGACTTTCTCTTGTGAAAGATGTCACAGCATCTTTTAATGTCCTCTCAAGTTCAAGTTCATTTATTAGGTATAGCCCTGTGAGCCATTCGGCTCTTGAATGGGGTGCAACCGCAACAAACAAAAAACAAAAACATGAACAAAAAACATCTTAAAGTGAATATGTGACTGAGTGCAAACAGAAAATCCAAGAAAAGACAGCAAAATATTGCAGAAAAGACACCGTACACCAACGCTGTGTGCAAAAATCCCAGTGGGATGCAAGTCAAACAACAACAACCACAAGACAACTTAGATTAAGGCCATCAGTCTAACTCTGTACTACAACAAACAAACATGGACAAACCAACACATTTTTCGAAATCACCAAAATAAAGCCATGAAAGCAATGAAGCAGACTACATATATACTTACGGTTGATACAACCGCACTACTAATTACGGATATTTTTTCCCCAAACGCTAATGAGACTTTACAAACAAGGCAGAACAGAGGCAGTCAATACAAACGATACCAAAATAGAATTGTGTCTTCAATGCAAATCGCGATTTGCAAAGCACGACGGTTTTAACATCACCTAACATCATTCTAATGATAATTTCATTTCACAAGTCTTATTTAATTTAATTGGGGTTCCTCTGTGGCAAGATATTAACTACCTCGCCTGGTATACAGGAGGTCTTGGGTTCGATCCCAACCCTGACACATTTGAAGTTTGCATGTGGTCCCTGTGGTCACGTGGATTTTTCTCCGGGTCCTCCGGTTTTTGTCCTCCACATTTAGAAACATGCGTTTAGAGTATTTTAGCTGCTATAAATTTCCCCGCGATAAGCCACTTTGTTGAGCTATCATTCATGGTCAGGTTGCTTCTTAATATCTTGTGGTTGTTTGACTTGCATCCCACTGGGATTTTTGCACACAGTGTTGGTGTACGGTGCTTTTTCTGCAATATTTTGCTGTCTTTTCTTGGATTTTCTGTTTGCACATAGTCACTTTAAGATGTTTTCTTGTTCATGTTTTTGTTTGTTTGTTGCGGTTGCACCCGATTCAAGAGCCGAATGGCTCACAGGGCTATACCTAATAAATGAAACTTGAAACTTCTTAAAGAGAGCTCCATAGCTGGTAAAATAAATCTAGTTACGAGTCGATTAACTTCTCTCCGCCCCTCCCTCTCCTCCACCACCACTGCCCTTCTGCGCTTGGTCGTCCGACCTCTCCTCCGATGGCTGTACCAAGGCCGCACGGAGCAGCGTCCGTGGGGCGAGTGGCTGCTGAGCACGGGCCGCAGTGCAGGCGTGGACGACCCCGAGTGCCAGCGCGTGCTGCAGATCTCCGTGATCCTGCGCAATCTCTCGTTCCTCGAGTCCAACGCGAAGCTCATGGCGTCGCACCGCGCCTGCCTCCGCTTCCTCATCATGTGCGCGCACTGCAAGTTCTCCAGCCTGCGGCAGATGGGGCTGGACACGCTGGGGAACATCGCCTCGGAGGTATCGATCCTACCACCGCGTTCTCTTCACTCTTTCCACGTACAGGGTGGGGGTTGTGACTGAGGGGGGGGGGGGGGGCAAGGTCCCAGCCAAGGTCCCTGGGGATTGTCTTGTGTGAGAGGGAGGCACACACAGGGGTGGGAAGATGGGGTGATGGGGGTGTTGGGGGTAGCGGAGGACTGTCAACAGCAGGTGCTTTCGCTGTATTATTTAAAAAAAGTTTTGCTGGCTGGCTGGAGGAGAGGGAGGGACGGTTGCGTCCAAAGTGTAGATTCAGAACGTGTTAATTAAGTTTCCTTTCGAGTTTTCAGGGCACCGAAGTGTAAATTGCGATCAGCCAATATTTATATTCTTAGGTGTTTTCGGTAAAGTCACGTAGGTAAAACATCAAAATTAATAAAATAATAAAATAAAATAAAGATCACGACGTTTCGGAGGCAACACAAGTCTCCGTCATCAGGTGGGACAGTCACAGCCAGATTAGCCGCATCAAGTGAGGCAATGATTCAAGATGTAATCCCTTAAAAGCGAGTTGAGAGGGGGGGGGCTCGTCAGAATGTGGTAGCCAATGAATGGAAAGTATCGGGAGAGAGGGGCCAATATTTCCATGCTGTGTGCTTGCCGTATTGCTTGCGGTATATGTTTACGCTGTCTGGTGGTGTTTCCTCAGTTGCAACTGGATCCCATTGACTTCAGGAGTACCCAACTTATCTTCCATACCATCACCAAGTGTCTCACCTCAACTGACAAATTCCAGAGGATACGAGGTGAGAATTAGGGCCCCCCGCCCCCCCTCCCCCCCGTATTCTCATTCGCACCTCTGCTCAGGCTTGGCTCGGGATCAAGCGAGCCGGCTCGGTGCTGATGACCGATTTCCTTTTGATGGAGGTGGGCAGTGAGAGACTTGCCTAATTTGCTCAACTCCAATGTCATTCCATCCATGAAGTCAATAATTAACGGGATGTTGATGTGTCTAACGATTATGATAACGATCGGACGAACAGTAATAATTTTTAAACCAATTATTATTTCGTGGCGAGCGATAATGACACCGTCTGTTTTGTGTGTATTGATATTTGCACCAATGATAAATGTTAGTGTCGCTTGAGATGATAAGACTATACCGGAGGGTGTGACGGCACTAGCGATAGCGATGATGGAATCATTGACAGTGATAAAACTGTCACGTGTAAAACAATAACAGACGTGACCTTCTACGGACAGCCCCAACCTTTACCCATTCTAAGAATCTCGGCAGTGCCAACCCTACGCTTCGGTCTTTAGAGCCATCTGACTACCGCAGTAATTAGCTCATGCCTTAAGTACAATCGTTAGTGCTTTACCCTGTCAACCATGTCATTATTTTGCACGTGCATACAGGCACCCTTAAATAATTTCTTAATTAATTTTACATTTTAAAAAATTTTAGTTTTTCTTTCTCTATGCTTCTGAGCGCCCACCATGCATTTGTGTGTGATTCTGTGCTGCACATCCTGTTAATTGCAAATTCGGTTAATTTCGCTTTTATAATGTCATGTTTTCATTTCCTGTCACGTTCAATTGCTCTAACTCATTTCATGGTGGGCTCATTTTGACAAATGTTGAACTTTGTTGCACATTCTTTAATTGGTGCAGTGGTTCATTTGCTCGACAATCAATCTTGTCACTTCCATTTTGTCCCATGTTAATTTTATCGCACTTTTAATTCGTTGCACATCCGTTTCAGTGCTCGAACATTAAATGGAAATTATATTCGGTGTTGTTGTTGGTTAGAGTTTAGGTCACATATAAGGGATAGGAATTGTGTTATGGACTAAACGCATCTTATAGTTTAGGCTGTGAATAGTGTTTTGTCACCAAACTAGTTTTAGTACAAAATTTAGATTTCAGGTCAGTGCATGATTATAACACTGGGATACAGGTTACATCGAGGGTTATACCTGTTACTTCGTAGTTTTTAATGGTAATATTGTTATGGTGAAAATATTGCACGGAAGGCAAGTATTAGAGTTAAAGTATGGAACAGAGTGCGCTTTAATGTGGGTCCGTTTAGTGCAAAAGTTACGGCATATGGAAACTTATGCCCGTCAGCTTTGGTAGTTAATTGTGTGATACACCCACCCATTTTAACTAATTTCTTTATAACTGCTTTTTGCATTTATTGTTGTTCTTACCCCCCACCGCGCACCTTCAATTTTCACGGTTGGATACGTACGGTGCAAAAAGTTCAACTTACATACATGCAATTCCTAAGCAGTGTGCGTGTACTTTTTTTGGTCTGGACAAATACTTGGATGTAATGGAAAGGCTAGTCAATGCGAGGTTTATTCTTAGCGAATACTTTTTAGCGCAAGGTTGTGTATTCAGACGGTATCTTTTAAATTGAGGGAAACAAATACGTAGAGATGTTACAAGGTAGGGAATTAAAGTTTGCACTGTTGTTTGTTGGTGTTGGTTCTTGTGTGAAAAGTTTAGCGAGATAATTCAAATGCTTTGGGATAGCATCGGTACACTCCTTAATGTAATACAAAGCAATACAGTGTGTACAATTATTATGTAATGAAATATAATTTAACTCGAGGGTTAGAAATTCACCCCCCTTCCCGTGTGAAGGGATCCGATCAATTATCACCATTCAGGATGAAGATGAAGGCAGTAATTTTATTAAATGTTTTAAACATTGTGGTGGGTGTAGTGGTCACTAGTGGCTGCAAGGGGCATGGTAAATCCATCACATACAAGATAGATGATAAAAAAACAACATCAGTTCTTGCACGCGCAATATGATGTGTGTATCGTGAGTGCAATACTCAATATTAATAAACCGCTCCATTGTTAAACATTTAATTATGAGGTCAGCTATTCTCCACATAGGTAGGATACCTCCTTTGTCAGTTAAACGAATATCCCCACCTTCAGTATTTCACCTGCCCTTGGCATTTATTTCTGCCCGCACATGACTCACAGCGTTAACGGCTATTTATACAGCCTGTGCAGACTCGTCGCACTTATTAATAATTCCGTGAAGACAAAACAAAAGCCCTTAGGCAGTGCACGTCACTGAAGGTGATGACAGCCGATAGACAAGACTAGGAAAGGAATGGTGGCCAAAATAAGGTGCGAGTGTGCGCCATGTACAGTAAAACCTTGGATTGCGAGTGCCTTGGTCTGCGAGTGTTTTGCAAGACGAGCAATTTTTTAAAATAAATATAAATTTAATTAACGAGCGAGGTCTTGCAATACGAGTAGCACGTGTATACGCTTTGTCTGCCGAGCGTCACGTGATCACAACTGATATACGAGTGCTTTGGATTACAAACACGTTTCCAGAACGAATTATGCTCGCAATCCAAAGTTGTACTGTACTTTGAACTTCTTTGGCACCGTACGTAGCCGACCGCGCTAATCGGAGGTGCGGCGGTGGAGCGGGGAGGACAACAAGCAGTTCCAAAGAATTGAAAAGAGAAGGGGAGAGGCGGGGTGATTGGGAGTCTTCAGTGTTTCTGAGAGAGAAGTATAATGTAGCTAAGAGGTACCCATATTCTTGGTTCTTTCGGTGAAGTCGCGTAGAAGGGAAATAATAAAATAGTGAAAATAAAACAATGAAATTCTCACGACGTTTCGATTGCATCACAAGCAATCATCATCATGTGTGAAAACCACAGCAATCAAAAACTTAAGGGTACCATTCACAGTTGGGTCATTATGTGGGGAGGTCTTCATTCAGCTGTGGTTTGTAATCGGCTTTGATGATGATGATTTGTTATCATAGTTTGTGCAAGTTTCAACGCATGTGTCCCTCCTGTAAGTCTAATACGCCTCCTGGGGTGTTTGAATGTTGTCTGCCTATGGGTTTAACTTTTAAATTATGTGCAAGTGCGGTGGTTGCGTTTACCATCCCGACCCTACAAAAAATTGCACCTTTCTGCACTGGCAGGTGAAAAATAAACAACGTTAAGAATTGATTATGGCAACCATTGCATTGAACGTGATGGGTGTAAAGCTAATGATGGTGACCTCCCCATGTGTTGCGCTTCCCAACGTCTGTGCGTACGTCTTTGCATTTTTCTCCCTATGCAGTCAGTGCCCCACATGTGTAACGCGTGTGCGCAGCGTGTCTGTGGGGAGCTGTCGTGTAATGGTTTGTGCGCTGCGCTACAAAGCTGGCGACCCAAGTTCAATTCCCGCTCACGGCCAACGCCAAGTAACGATTTCCTGAACTGGTCTTGGACCTCTCCTAGGTCGACTCAGCCTCAAATGAGTACCTGGTGCCGTGTGTACAAAAGTTGCCACTGGGGAGACAAAGGCGGCCAGGCGTGTGCCGTGCCAGCCTTTATCGGTGCTTGCGAGCAGCAATTTCCCCAACAGTCTGCTAAGGCTATACGGGGGATCTTGTCTTTTACTGGTAGGAACGAAGTGGACCAGCCTACAATAGATTATATCGTCCGTCCGTTTGTCCGTCCGTCCGTCCGTGTAGCAACATCGCCCCCTACTGCAAACACTTGGCATGACCCTACAAAAACCTTTAGACTCAGTGAGGCTTTCCTGGCAAAACAAGTGTAACATTCCCTTATAATTCCCTCAGATAGCTTTTAATTAAAATATTTAAATTAATGAGGCTTTCCTGGCTAAACAAGTATAACATTCCCTTATAATTCCCTGAGATAGCTTTTAATTAAATCTTTTAAATAAAAATTTAACTCACAGCGTCCTAAAGCCTACAGCTAGGCCTAAAGCCGAGAACTAGGCCTCAAACTCTCCCTTCGTATCGTACCCCCGGCGTGTCGTGCAAGGGAGTTAATGTTTAACAATGTTACATTCCCTGATGCTTTTAAATAGAAACATTTAAATTTAAAGCTTTTACATAAATAATAAAAACATTTAAATTAAAAATTAGCTCACGGCAGCCTAAAGCCTACAGCTAGGCCTAAAGCCTAGAACTAGGCCTCAAACTCTCCCTTCGTATCGTACCCCCGCGTGTGTGAAAGGGAGTTAATGTTTAACAATGTTACATTCCCTGATGTTTTTAAATAGAAACATTTACATTTAAAGCTTTTACATAAATAATTAAAACATTTAAATTAAAAATTTACTCACAGCGGCCTAAAGCCTACAGCTAGGCCTAAAGCCTAGAACTAGGCCTCAAACTCTCCCTTAGTATCGTCCGATTCGGTGTAGCAACATCGCCCCCTACTGCAAACACTTGGCAGGACCCTAGAAAAACCTTTAGACTCAGTGGGGCTTTCCTGGCTAAACAAGTGTAATAATACATTATGTTTATATTCTTTGGTTATTCGTTCCTACCAGCCCACCCCGCAGGATCCTGTTTTAGGAACTGAGCTGCGGTGCTGTGACATGGAAGGTGTTTCTAGTCACTTGCAGATACGCAATTGCCCTTCAGAAGAACACTTTGAAATAAAGTTTAGCCGTTCCAAAAACCCCTGGTGCGCTCAGCTGTTGTGGAGTCGTCCACTTCTCCAGAGGACAGAACACAACGTGGAGTATCTACTCATCGTCTGTCATTTTAGCCAACCTGTCCCGCTCGTTCGGATTCGCGGCGGGAGAAGAGTGACAGGGCGGACCGTCTACACTTGTACGCGTCTGTACCGGTGCGGTGCATGTTCTCGTTCACCCTTTGGCGCGGTGCGTTTTCCCGTGCGTGACCTTTGCGCACGCGCCCCCCACCTTTGGCCTTTCAGGCATGGAGATTTTGGGCAGCCTCTGTATGGCGGAGGAGAACGGCGAAGTGGTTGGCGAGTGCGTGGAGGTGGAGGCCTACTGCGAGATGGTGCAGCTGCTGGTGCTGCCGGACGTTCTGCTCGTATTGGGCACTCTGGAGGTGCTGTACCAGCTGTCGGAGATCGGCGAAGGCCCCTGCAGCAAGATCGCTCGCGTGCACCGCAGCATCGGTAATGAAACTTTGAACTAAATCGGAAAATGTTTTTTTTATCCTTTATATTAAGTTCGCTTGCTTGCTTAGGACCGTGCAAATCTTTCGGTCGTTTTTTAACCCACTTCCCGTGATCCAATCGAGCTGACATTTCCCACACAGACTCGTTGTGCGTGACAATGAATGTTCGTGAAATTTTTTTTCAAAAATGTTACACTTTTTAGGACAAAAATATAATATTTAATTACCAATTGCTTAATGGTGCAATGCAATCATCTGACCCATAGCTGGCAGCCATCTCAAGCCAGAGGACGAGATGACTCTAGCCGCCACGCATATAAAGGATTTATAGTGAAAAACTTTGTTTTTACGGGTTATACTTATTACCAGGTCAAGGGCCCACTGAGCTATGTAGATATTTTTTCAGAAGCAACCTGGCGATCGCAAATCGTAGCTCAGTGAAGTGGCTTATCACGTGGACATTTATCGCAGCCAAATATTCTAAATGCACGTTGATTGGAAATGCACACTCCCAATATACAGCAGGTGTCAGGGTCTGGATCGAACCCACGGCTTTCTGTCTACCAGGCTAGGCAGTTAACTTCTCGCCAGCATTGCTACCCATGCGTCTCGTTGCCAGGCAGCCAACCGTTGGACCCGCTGCTGTTATTATTTTTCCTGTGACCAAATTACGTGTGGAATGTGGCCCGATCTCATCGGATCTCCGGTCCTGTGCAGGGTGGAGCCTGGATAGTGCTTGGATTGGGTGACCACCATGCATAGCAGTTTGCTATGGGTTGCGGGTCTATGTGGTGAGCGGCAGAGGGCGGCAGTGCACAGTCCATTGTAGTACCGTAGTGCTATGCACTTCCGATGAACACGGTTGGCTACATCAATTCAACAGGCTTACATATGCTGGTTACCTTGACCAACCCGCGCTGACTAACTCGATGAAATTTGGCGAAATATAAACAATACACGCGTACGCATTCGCAAACAAACCCCATAGCTGCTCTTTGTTGTCGCAATAAAAAGAACATTAGTTTTGACGACGCGTGCTTCGATGGTGTAACTGCTCCCACAGTTGCCCCGTGCGCGCGCGCGTGTGACTTTGACGGCCGGTTTGCCCCATCCCCGCAGAGTGCCTGGTGAGCTTGGCTACGCTAGACGTGCAGACCATGGGCACGGAGTGCCTGTCGGCCGTCAAGATCGTGGAGCACCACACCCCAGCGACGCACGTGCCGGCGGACAGCCGCAGCACCAGCGGCGCCTCCGCCGCCGCCGCTGGTGGCGGCGACGCTCACCTCGCCCCCGCAAGCGGTGGTACGCAGCAGCGGCAGCAGGCAGCCCCTTGCGTCGCACCCGCCTACTGGACACCTGTGAAAAAGAGCTTTGTAGCTCATCGGATTCCTCTAGTAATAAATACATGTTTTGGTGATTCTGAAATGAGCAGAGCAGCAAGTGAGCCGAATGGGCAATAGATCGGCGGTCAATAGATAGGCCAATGATGCAAATGATTTATCTCGAAAAGATGAGGCAAATATCCCCCGTATAGCCTTAACGGCCTGTTGGGGCAAGTGCTGTTATTAGCGTGTGCCACACGAGGGAGTGGGTGGTCGGTACTCCACCTGGCTGCCTTTATCTCCCCAGTGGCGATGTTTACACATCGCAACAGGTACTCATTTGAGGCGGAGTTGACCTAGGGAAAGGGCCAGGATCGGTTCAGATGATTGTCACTGGTGATGATGGTGGCCATGAGCGGGAATCGAACTCGGGTCGCCGGGTTCGTAGCGCTGCGCGCGTACCGCTGCATTGCCGCTCCCCACACTGAAGCAAGCTGGTCTAGCAAGCTCGCACAGAAGGACGAGCAAGCGGAGAAGATTAAAATAAAGATGAGAAAATAACAGGCCAATTCAACTGACAAATAAGCATTGAGAGAATGAGTTGAGACAGTATAAAGATAACCAGCATGCACATAGAGAGGAGACCAGCAAGCAGGTGGCAGACAAACCAGCAAGTGCATAAAATATCAATTGATGCATGTTTTGAGCAGACAATCGCGTGTTCCATTGACATTAGACTCAGTGTTGGGCTTCTTTATTCATGTGTAATGTGCAGCAGCTAAGCTTGTGACTTTTGTGTTCAGCCTCCAGGGGTTCATTGTCCACGTCTGCTCTGGGGACTGCCGAGGTGGACGGGGAGACCTTTGCGTGTCAATGGTGAGTTTTAAAATAAGCTGGGCAAGCCACTTGGTTGAATGAGCAACAACTTATTAGTGAATTGGAAACGGCATACCCACGAATCAAGGAGCAAATGTGACTGACAGCCTTTGAAGAGTTGTTCAAATGTAGCAGGAGAATTGTTTCATTCGTGCGTACAAATGGTTGCTATTTTAATTTTGGGAGTCGGAATAATGATTAATCTATTAAAGATGATTGTTACGCTCATAATAAATACAGTAAAACCTTGGATTGTGAGTAACTTGGTCTGCGAGTGTTTTGCAAGACGAGCCAAATTTTTTAATAAATATTAATTTGATAAACGAGCGAGGTCTTGCAATACGAGTAGTACGTACAGTATACGCTTTGTCTGCCGAGCGTCACGTGATCACAACTGATATACGAGTGCTTTGGATTACAAACACGTTTCCGGAACGAATTATGCTCGCAATGCAAGGTCTTGCTGTATACACATTGTACGGTTCTTCTGTTAAAAAACAAGAGAAACTACAGTTGAATTATGCTCGCAATCCAAGGTTTTACTGTATACACATTGTACGGGTTCATTTGTTAAAAAACAAGAGAAGCTAC
The DNA here is from genome assembly GCF_015708825.2 of Lethenteron reissneri. Lineage (NCBI taxonomy): Eukaryota > Metazoa > Chordata > Hyperoartia > Petromyzontiformes > Petromyzontidae > Lethenteron > Lethenteron reissneri. The sequence continues at coordinate 7,326,259 of NC_083780.1, forward strand.
AGTTGAATTATGCTCGCAATCCAAGGTTTTACTGTATGCACATTGTACGGTTCTTCAGTTGAGGCATTTCTCCTGCTACCCATCAGTCATTTACAACTGACACAAATTGTACCATGATAGCTTCTGCAGATCATGCAACTATAGATTCTAGCCGACTGAGTATATTTACCCCTTGCGCGTGTCTGTCGAATTGCAGGATGAATTCTCACTTCGAGGCATCGTCAGACTCGTCCATCTCGAGGACGGACATGTACTCGGAGTACCTGTCCACGTGCAGCAAGCTGGCTCGCAGCAGCATCCTCACCTCCACTGCCTTCAGCAAGGGCCTCAAGTGAGCGCAGTGGCAGCCTGTCCGTAGAGCGTCGATGTACACCGCAAACGGTGCAAAAATGTTCAAATATTTGCTATTTATTTCAAAACAGTTTGGTGCTTTGGAAAAAAATCAAGACGTGCCTAGAATTAACCCTTTCCCATTCCGATGACGTACGTGCACGTCAACAGAATGAAATTATAAGAAAAAGTAAAATAAAATAACTTTATCGATATCGAGGCTCCCACAAGGCCATGCGTGAGGGCGTGTGGCACAGTTTGGCGCCGGGTATCATAGAGGCAGTCGCCCTCCAACAACAACGGAGGGGGGAGGAGCGACGCTCACAACAACGAGCGGAGCGCCGGGTGGCTAAAGCACAGCAAGTTGGCACAGTAGGGGGCACAGGTGGTGCATCAGCCAGTCATCGCGGTCATCTCAGTCAGTCGACCTGTGGTACCTGGGTCTGCCCCGTGACCTCCTGCCAGCGGGCGTTCGACACCTCACGTGGCCTCAACGCGCACATAGCCTGGCACAAGCGTCGTGGTGACGTCATCGCCACTTAGTGGCGAATGGCGGTTGTTGTTGTAATGCACACACCTGTACGCATACCGACTTTACACGCAGTGTTGAGAGAATGGAAACGTGTATGTGTGTATGCACAAGTGTTTGTGTAATTTGTTTTGGCTTGCGTTGCCACACCAGTTACAGGTATAGGCTTGGCATGCACACGGCTTATTGCTTTTGCAGGCAGGTGACCCCTCTTTAGTGGGGTAATTAGTCCACTCATAGATTATCGGAAGTTGTCTCGAATTGTTTTTGTACATTACCATTATTACTGATGTTTGAACAAAAGTAATGGTAGATGAATAAACGTGCCTTGTGCTTTTGTCCCAGTTTTTTGTAAATGAAACTGCTATAGTTGCCACACACAACCTACCATTAAATTGCGTTTGCAACGTCCGTTCCACATTTGTCATGAAAACTTCACCGTCGAGTACTGAAACAACATGCTTTCCTCGTCTGCAGGACAATCTTTCCGGGCTTGAGCTACAAGCGAATCGAAGACCCCCTCAACCCGGGCCACGTGCAGTACCACATCGTCGGGGTGCGACGGCGCCCGTCGCCGCTGCCCGCCCACGCGGCGTTCGTCCCGCACCGCCCGGGGACGCCGAATCGCGCAGGCGGCCTCAACTCTGGCGAGACCACGGCAACGCACGCAGCCCTGCCCTGCCCAGGATCCGCTCCTGGCGGCACCGCACCGTCACCCGGTCTGTCCCGGTCCTGCCCAAACACAAACGCCGCCTATACGCTCGGAGGCTTGCGTACGCTGCAAGTTGAGAAATCTTCTTGGTTCTTTCGGTAAAGTCACGTAGAAGGGAAGTAATGAAATAATACAAATAAAACATTAATTCTCACATAATAAAATAATAATATACTATTTTTGTTATTTTATTACTTCCCTTCTACGTGACTTTACCGAAAGAACCAAGAAGATGAATCCCTGCAGTCACGGAAGCTTTAAATCGAAATTTAAGTTGAGAGATGTTAACTGCCTCGCCTGGTGTACAGGAGGTCAGAGGGTTTGGTCCTGACCCTGACGCCTGCTATAGTATCTTTGGAGTTTGCGTGCCTCTCTCCCCGTGGTCACGTTGATTTTTCTCCGGGTCCTCCGGTTTTTCTCTCCACATTTAGAATAAACGCGCGTTTAGAGTATTTTGGCTGCTTTCAATTTCCACGTTATGAGCCACTTTGATGAATTATCATTTGTGGCCAGGTCACTTGTGAAAAAGAGCTGCATTGCTCAGTGGGCCTTACCTGGTAAAATAAAAATAGTTGAGTTCAAAAAGTTTTTGGCCCAAGGATATTAGCCTTAGTGGTGTAATCCTAGTTAAACAATGTCAATTCTTTCCCATCCCACAGGTATCGGTCTCCAGGGCCCAATGGTGACGCTGCAGAGACCGCCCCAGATGCTGCCCACCCACCAGTCGCCGTGCCCGCCAGTCATCTACACCACGTCCACCATCCCACCGCCGCCCCTGCCCCTGCTGCCACCGCCGCCGCCCTACCAGCCTACCGCTGGCAGAACGACCGGCCAGCCTGCGATGTCTCACTCGTTCCCAGCCTACCAAACGGTCGTGGTGTCGTCCTGCTCTGCTGCCAGCAAGCCGGGCATGGGTGTCATCATGACGCAAGCGAGGCTGCCGGTGTCTTCGACGATCACTGGCACCGCGCAGCAAGGCGGCGTCGTCGTCCATGCCAACGCTCAACCGGGGCAGCAGCAGCAGCAGCAGCAGCAGCCGGGCGTGCTCCACTTCTCACAGGCGGGGCAGGTTATAACGAGCCAAGGCACCGTGCAGACCACGTACGCCGTGGTCTCGTCGACGCAGTTCATGCACGTGACGCAATCGTCGGGCTTCCCCGTGCTGAACAGCTCCGCCTCGCCGGCGACGATGGTGGTGACGACGCCGGGCGTGCAGCCGGCTGGCGCGTTGGTGACGACGCAGGTCCAGCCTGGCGCCGCTCCGGCTGGCAGCCCGGTTGTCGTCGGCGGTGGCGGGTGCGGTGCCGGCGGCATTCCCGTCGGCCAGCCGATGCTGCAGATAACCCAGCCGCCGTCCGCCATCACCGCGTGCCACATCCCGGTGATACAGTCGGCAGCGCAGCCGAGCGGCGGCGTGGCTAACCACGTTCAGGTGCCGCAAACGATGGACGTCTCCGTGCAGAACTCTGTTGCGCGGTTCCAAGTCGTCTCGCAGCATCAGCAGCAGCAGCCGCTCAACCAGCAGCAGCAGCAGCAGCATTTGGCTCTTTATCAAGGTCAGGTTCATCACGTGACGAGCTCCGCGGGCCATGTCGCCTTCCTTCACCAGGCCCTGCCGACGCAAGGGGGCAGCGCCGTAGCGGCAGCGGTCGGCCCTGCGGCCGCGACTTCGCAACAGGAGCCTGCGATGCTCGGCGCCGCACCCCACCAGCAACAGCACCATGCGCTTGCGTCGGCACCCACGGTCATCCAGAGTCCAACGAGACACACCTTCCAAAACATCGCGCCGAAGCCGGCCAGCGGCACTCCCACGCCCGCACCCAGCCTGCAGAGCCCGCAGCAGGTGCACGTTATCGTCGGGCAGCAGGGCGGCACGTGCGTGGCACCCGGCGGCCCCCAGCACGTCCCAGCCGTGCATCAGATAGTGCTCGCCGGGCAGCCACACCAGCGGCAACTCGCCCCAACTCCGCACGGCGGCGGTGGCGGCATTAGCAGCATGGCGGGAGTACAGCCGCAGATGTCCGCTTGCGTGGCCCCGCAGGTGGTCGGAATACCTTCCGGTGTCCCCACGCTAAATCAGATGCTCACGATACGCTGTCAGCACCAGCAACAGCAGCAGCAGCAGCCAATTCAGCCGGCGGTCAGCGGAGCAGCAGCCCAGCAGCAGGCGACCCCGATGCAGGACTCCACGTCGCCGTTGGTGAAGCAGCTGCTCTTGCCGCGGAGAAATGCCGTGACGCCCACCGGCAAGATGATCCTGACGGTCCCGCAGACGTCGCAAACCTTGCCGAGGCCAGCAAGCCCACAGGTGGTCTACCAGGTGACGTCTGGACCGGGCGCGGGTGGCCTTGTCACGGCGCAGGGTGGACAACTGCAGCAGTTTGTGGTCGGGCAGGCAGGGCCAGCATCAGGGCAGCACTTGGTGGTGGGCCAAGCAGGTGGGCAGCAGATAATAGTTGGGCAGGCAACATGCCCACACGCACCTCAGATCGTAGTCGGGCCAGCAACAAGCGGACAGCAGATCGTGATGAGTGGACAACCGCAGGTTGTTGGCAGCGGGCAGCCCACATTACCGGGTACACCGCAGCAGCAGCAGCAGCAGCAGCAGCAGCAACAACAGCAGCTTCTGGTGGGTCCAACGACGAATCACGGGCTCCCCACGCAGCAGATTGTGATGGGACAACCGGCATCGCATCTACCAGGAGCGCAGGCTCATCCGTTCTTGGTTGGCCAGAGTTCATTCCAGGTAATACATCACACGTCGCAGAGCGGCATACAGACGCTTCCCATCTCCCACATGCAGTTGGTGCCGGGCCCTATCATCAGCAGTGGGGCAAGCCAAGTAGCCATCACCATGATGCCAAGCACAGGCTTTGCAGCGAGCAGCGCTGGAAATTCGTCCGTGATCAGTGCGACTCCGGCAACGCACAACCATGGGATGCCCGCGTTGAACAACATCAGCTCGCCGCTCACCGGCGGGGGCAGCTCGCTCTGGCAAAACCAGACCAACCTGGCAGCTGACGGCGTCCTGTCGCTACCACCGCCCGCAGGGGCGGTAGCGCCAGAACTCAAGGCGGAAGCGCTCGGCACACCAATGGGGTGCGACGATTCCAAGAACAGCCCCACTCGGCCGCCTGACAGCCCGAGCCGGCCGGCAGCTAACGGCGAGGCGTCTGCTACGAATTTCTCAGCCCTTCCCAACGGCAGGAATAACAAAGTGGAACTACCTCTCAGCCCGCCGTGCCCAGGCAACATGACGTGCGAACAGCAGCAGCAGCAGATCAACCCAGTCAACCTCAATTCCACAGGCATCCTGGACAGCACTCAGGATCTCAAAAGCGAACTCTTGAAGCAGCAGCAGCGCCCGCTGGTGAACGGCGACTCCGACATGACCAAGGGGGAGGAGACTTACATACCCAACAGCATCCACAATCACAAGGCCACGCCGGTGCAGAACCACATGGGCAACGGTGAGCTGTCGGACGAGAGGGACTCGAAACCGCAGTGTCTGCCCTCGACGAACGGACCCACGTCCGCGCTGCGTTCCGGCTGCGACGCGCCGTCCCCGACGCTGCCCCCCGCCTTGTCGCACAACGGCACGGCACCCGGCTGCTCGCCGAAGCCCCAGGCGCCGCATGGCAGCGCCAGGTCCGAGCAGTGTCCGGCCGCCCCCCTCACGACGACGGCAACGCCTGCGCCGACGACGAACCCCTCGCCCACTCCCATGTTGACCATGACGGTGTCTCATGATGGACAGACAGCGGCGTCGGCGGCGGTGCACCCGGTAGCGCCGAAGGACGGTGACTGTAAGCGACCGCCACTCAAGAGGCCGCACGATGGCTCGGACGCCCTGCTTGCCACGGCCGTGCCTAACAAGGTCGGCGTGCGGATAGTGTCGGCCGGCGAGTCGCTAACCAGGACTGTGGCGTGCGCCCCGGCTGAAATGGTGCAACAGCAGCAGCAGGCAACACAGCAAGTGATGCAGATACCCTCCGCTGCGGTCCCGGCAACCCCGACACCACCACCGCCACCACCACCGTCCCTTGAGCTGACACGCAAGCCCAACCAGCACTTCATGTGCCTGTGGAAGGGGTGCAGACGGTACGTTGGCGCGCCTCCAACCTTTAGTATGTCACGTTAGAGCAAGGAAAATGTTTGGCCTGTTGCGTGTTGGAGAGTTTCCACGTGTCCTCTCGTTTTCAGTGCAAGTCCCATGGGTTTATGGAGAGTGCAAATGCACGACATGTATACACAAGTCGGTATAATGAATTTGACCGATATCGACTTGCATTTGTTAAGCAATGTTCATATCCTGATCTATATACAGTGAGTGGACTCACTTTGTTTGACATTTCAGCCATGTGGACCGTACTCACACAGTAATTTATTCTAATTTTTATTACCAAATTGTTTTGGGAAGCCTCCTGGCTGACCCAAAATTGTGGCTTTCTGGGATCTGGATATGAGAGCTTTTACTTCTCTTCCACTTTCACTCAAACCTATGTTTTAAGTTTAACTATTTGTCGTCTGATGCCTTCATTTCTTTGATTATTTTTTTGGGAAAATGTGCTCGCGTTGCTAAGGGTAGACTTGGTGAGAGCGTTTCTCCCTGCCCGACTCCTCTTCTCGTTTCTACTTTGTTGCTTCTTTACACGTGGACTTGCACACGGCTCAGAGAACAAAATGCAAATCAAACACCAGTACATCGAATGTCAAGCAAAGCAAGCGGGCTTGGGCAGGACACCGCTGGAAGGGATAATTGCAGATAGACAAAATTGGTGGTGAATTGGTAGCCAAAGGAGGAAAGACACCTGAGAGAATGACCAACATGGAGATGGAGTGATGAGATCGCGTGTGTGTCTGTACGCCAGTGAGCGAGCGAGAGAATTCGCAAACTCCCACAACTCCGGTGCGAAAGAAGTTTAACATACATACTGCCCGCATGTTTTAGATACTTCTACAACCACCTGTAACCATGCCCAAAGGTGTGGGCTGCATGGGCATGGTTGCTGGCCACCTACCCCCTCGTGTGCCGTGCCGGCCTTCATAGGCGCTGCTACTCACTCCTAACAGCACTTGCCCTAATAATCTGTTAAAGGCTACACGGGAGACCTTTGTCTTGTGTGTTTATACACGCGCGGTCCACGTGTCCCATGGTGGCCCAACCTGAGATCCCCAGGTGAAATTGCGACTTATAAATGTAAAATTATTTTCGTTGTTGTTACGCTCGAGACGCGTGTGAACGTGGTTTTGCGTTCTCCCAGGTGGTTCGAGACGAACGGCCACGTGTTCCGGCACGCGGTGAGCGAACATGGCCGGGCGGGCGTGTACCCTGGCCGCTGTCTCTGGGAGGCGTGCGAGGCCCATGATCGCCAGCGTTTGTCGTTCATCACTCACCTCCAGGTCGGCGCGCACACACACCGACGTGCTTGTGTCAGCACAGAAGCGTTTCACGCACATTGCGCTTGCACATACGTGTGTATGTGTGTAATGAGATTTGTAATTAGGTGGCGTAGGAGTTTAGCAGTAGTGTAGCGGTCACCAACACCAATGGCAATAATCTCTCCTCGGTTCACTAGGCCTCATATGAGTACCTGCTGGTGCGGTGTGTAAACATTGCCACGTGGCAGACCAAGGAGACCGGGCGTGGTGTTGGCCACCCACCCACCCCCCCTCGTGGGTGCACATTAGCAGCACTTGCCCCAACAGTCTGTTAAGGCTATACGGGGGGGGGGATCTTTGTCGATTCTTGACTCAAATGTGCATTTCCACAAGGAAATAACTTGGTTTCTTGGGGTGCATAGTTATTTGCAAAAATTGGCTACACACAGCATCACATTTATTGCTCTCAATGTTTAAATTTTTCTTGAAACCCAGTAATAGTTTAATTGGGAATTACCAAATCACAGACCTTTACTGTGCACATAAATACACCGACATCTAGATTCACAGTGAGTTAGCCATAATCTTCACGTTATAAATTGAAGGTAACTCGAAATTAGAGGCAGCCAAAGTGAAAATATCTGTCTACGTATAATCAAATGTTTGCCGTTATGTCAGCCAGAAAATTTGTTGTGAATGCGTTCTCACATGATGAAAGGGCATCAATACAAAACAATATTAGCTCAAATAAACCAATATTAAGCAAAGCAATGCTTTGCATTATAAATATTGTAGTAGCCCGAGCCCTTTCAAGCATTGCACCTTTACCCACCCAGTTTAATAATGTTGATTTACAATACAGTATGTTAATGCCAAGATGTTAGGTTGATCGATCAATGTTTATTACTCGGTGTAATTATAATTGGTGCCAGACCCTTGGCCTGCCGTTTAAAGCAACGCGATTGGATCTTTGATGTTAAACGTGTGTTAACAAACGGCGTGCACGTTGGTTTTAAAGGCTTATACGCTTAGCGTTAACAGCGACGGTTTGTGTTTTCGTTTGTTTCCAGGATAAGCACTGTACGAAAGAAGCCTTGCAGGCAGGGCTTAAAAAACTGGAAGAAAAAATACAGTCCGAAAAGCAGCAGCAGCAGCCTTCCAGGTGAGCTCGCCAACAGTGACCAACAATCACCTGCGTACACTGGCACTGCCATGAGGAACAGTGGAGGCTTCCCGTTGTCGTGTACGCTAGCGCACGTAACACGTGTCGCGGGGGTAGATCAAAGGGGATGTTAAACTAAATATGTTGAAAATTACTTCCAGTTTCCAGGGCCAATTTTCTGGCAAACAACAAACTTGAATAGTCATTCCACAATGAACCCCAACCGAGTATTTGACATTTCTTCTATTCCAGCTCTTGCCAGATGGGCAACGTCAAATATCCACCCTAATATGTTGCAATATTAACAAAAGTGTTATTTTTGAACAGGCACATGTCACTCCATCCCATGCCTTGATCTCTCTACTTACATACATTTTCCCCATTCTATCTCTCATTCATATTCACTCTCTCCTTCACTATCATTTTTTTTTGCCTTCCTGCTTCCCATCCTTCCCCATTGTATCTTCTCCTTCGATACTGAAATCTCTCTTCTTCCCACATACCCTTGCACCCTCCATCTCCCTCCTTCCCCTCCCATCCCTCCCTCCCTCCGCTCCCCACCTCCGCTCCCATCTCTCCCTCCCTCTCTCCCTCCCTCCTTCCGCTCCCATCTCTCCCTCCCTCTCTCCCTCCCTCCCTCCCTCCGCTCCCATCTCCCTCCCCCCCCCCCTTCCCTGTTCATCTCCGTCGTCCACCTGTGCACCGCCTCTCGGCCAAATCGTGTCTCTCAAACACTCCCTTGTCTGCCCCCGTTTTCGCCCCCGCAGCCACGCTCCCTCAAACCCTGCGGCAGCATCGATGGGAGCGTCGGCACGACCGCTGGCAGCGCCGCCGCTGGCTGGCACTCCCCCGGGGTTTGCCGCGCACGGCCGCCCGGTGAAAACCCTGGCGGGACACCCGGGTGCCGCCATGCTCGCTCTGCGCCGGGGTTCCCGCTCGCTCACCTTCCGCGACTTCACGGTAAACCGCTCGTGCACGGGCGACGCTACTCCGGGGGCCCGGTCCCCCGTTCGTTCACCCGCCGATTTTAACATCTTCTTGGTTCTTTCGGTAAAGTCACGTAGAAGGGAAATAATAAAATAATAAAAATTCAACGTAATAATATACTCAAATAATATAATATAATTGTTATGAATCCCTGCAGTCACGAAAGCTTTAAATCGAGATTTTGACATGTTAACTAAACCGAAGCTAACTCGGCCTGGTAGACAGGAGGTCGTGGGTTCTTTTCAAACCCTGACGCCTGTTGTATATTCGGCGTTTGCATGTTCTCCCCGTGGTCGCGTGGATTTTTCTCCGGATCCTCTGGTTTTTCCTTCTACATTTAGAATCGACGCCCGTTTAGAATATTTGGCTGCGATCAATTTCCACGTGATAAGCCACTTCGTTCAGCTATTATTTTTGGACAGGTCGCTTCTGAAGAAGAGCTGTATAGTTCAGTGGGTCTTACCTGGTAAAATAATAAGTATAACCCGTAAAAACAAAGTTTTTCACTCTAAATCCTTTATATGCGTGGCGGCTAGAGTCCTCTCGTCATCTGGCTTGAGATGGCTGCCACCTATGGGTCAGATGATTGTCTGCAGTATTAAACAATTGGTAATTAAATATTTAATTTGTTTTCCCTAAACAGTGTAAAATTTTGGAAAAAAATTTTCACGAACATTAATTGTCTCGCACAACGAGTCTGTGTGCAAAATGTCAGCTCGATTGGATCACGGGAAGTGGGTTAAAAAACGACCGAAAGGTTTGCACGGTCGTAAGCAAGCAAGCGGACATAATATAAAGGATTTAAAAATAGTTTAGCTTAGATTCTAAATAAGGGAAAAACTGGAGGACCTGGAGAAAAATCCACGCGACTCTGGGGAGAACATGCAAACTCCAAATATACAGGCGTCAGGGTCGGGATCGAACCCACGACTTCCAGTATACCAGGCGAGGTAGTTAACATCATCTTTTTGGTACCACACACAGTTTGTGTGTCCCATGCTGTCGAAAATAAATTTGAAGCTTTGTTAATGTGTGAGATTCTGCACGTAATGTGTATGAGAGCGTCGGGTGTGGGACAAATGTGTTAAGAAGCATTTGCAGGTTATTTGCAGCTCGTCACGAGGCTTTTCTCAGCAGTAGTGCTTGAAACATTGGCCAGTGATATCAGAAGCCAATCGGGGTGATGCACCGTATCTCCTGTGACCGCACAGGAGTGCACGAGCTGACCTGGCAGTGACTCAAGAGGGCTCAGGGCGGGGTAATTGAAGGCGTTGCACGAGAAACGGGCGTGCGTGGAGTGCATTGCGCTTCAAATCGGTCTAGCCCAAGCGGTGTTTTTTTGTCGTTGTTGGCGTCCACACCAAGCTGTGGACGTTGGCAGTGACTTTCAAAAAAAATATATATTTTTTTATTGAAAAGGTCATCGCACACTCGACCGCTTCTTGGGATGTGTCGGCTACTGTGGTGCCCGGCCATCAGCCATTGGTTCAATCGTACGCTACGTTGTTTCTCGTCTGGTGTGCTATCCAGGACGACAAGGAAGGACCCATCACAAAGAGTATCAGGATAACGGCTTGCCTCGTGCTCCGCAATATTGCCAGGCACTCGGAGTCCGGGAGAAGGTATGCACCTGCACGTTTGAGTACACGGATACCATTTCTCGATTTAAAGCTTTCGTGACTGCAGGGATTCATCTTCTTGGTTCTTTCGGTAAAGTCACGTAGAATGGAAATAATAAAATAATAATACAATATTTTTTATTATGGAAATAATAAAATAAAAATACTTTTTGTTATAATAAAATAATAACATATCTATTTTTTCTTATGCTTAATTTATTATTTCCATTCTACGTGACTTTACCGAAAGAACCAAGAATATGGATACCATTTCCTTTTTTGCACGGAGATGAAGCTGGTTGTAGTTACTGGCGAAATGTCGTGCTCAGATTGTAAATGTTGTGGCTTTGCTCTCCAACGCACCGGTGTGTTGTACTAGTATACTATACTACACTACACACTACACTACTATACACTATACTACACACTAGTGCTGTACTAGTAACGAATTGGCACGTTCTGTTTACGTGACAAACCTCACTAATTGGCTGTGGCGGGTTTAACGACACATTTATATATTTACGCGATCTAACCCAAAAAAAACCTGTATTATGGATTAAATTTGTATATTTGTCTCCGTTCAAAAAATCTGGATAAGAGTGATTTTATACGGATATATTATGTATATGTATGCAGTCCTTTGTCAATATATTGCTGGATAAAGACCTCCCCCCACGTTGCGTTGGTCAGTGCGGGTGTTGGTAGTGATGGGTCACCCAGGTCTGGCCGAAGCCATCATGGGCGAGTGTCTGGAATTGCAACGTGTTACATTGTAGATGGTACCTCGATAGCAATGGTTCTTTACCTGGGGGTGCGAGATGCCATTTCTGAGAACATTAACGGGTGCGGGCTGCAGGTAAGATTAAGAACCACTGCTCTATAGTATAGCACGGTAATATATTATCACACGTCCTGCAGCTATATAAAATTATGTTACTGGCCATTTAAGTAATTGCAATATATATTTTGTACGTAGTGGCTGAGGACACATAAACGATTTCTCTTTCGTGGGGGGGACCCTCAAATTTGTAATGTTTTCTCTTGCTTTGTGATGGGTAATGTGAACCCCTAACAGCCACTGGTGCTGTAGAGAAACCCCCAAGTGTTTTTGAGAGTCGTTCACGAGCCACAGCTTTCGCGGCCTAGGGTAACGCATCAGCCTAAACGCCCCCGTCTCTGCGTTCTAACGCGCGCCGGCCATGTCCCTGACCGCAGGCTGGTGCGTCGGCACGAGGCTCACCTCTCCACGATGGCGCTGAGCGGCATGGAGGGCTCCAGCACGCTCGCCAAGTGTCTGTACGAACTCGCTCAGCACCCGCCGTCGCCGCAGAGACGGCACGCACGCTTTCCCGCGGACGACGACCAGAGACTCTAGCGCCCTCGGACGGGGGCGGTTCGGTACGTGCGCGCTCGCGTACGTGCGCATCTCTGTAACTGCAGCGGACAATCACGGCGGCGGGGGTGGTGGTGGTGGTGGTGGTGGTGTGGGGGGTGGGGGGTGAACTCTCCCGGAAAGGAAGTGAACTCACAAAAATGTTCCTGGCGCGCACGTGAGAGAGAGACACGACACCACCCCGGCGTGAAGTTGAGAAAGTGTCCCCATTGCGCACCTCCCCACCACCGCCCCGAACTCTCCCACCACCTCATCCCTCCCCACCCACCCCCCCCTCCCACTGCTGCCCTTCTTCCCAGCTGCTCCAACGTCTCATCCGGCCTCTGCAAAGAAGAAAAAAGTATCTATTTTTTGAAAATCTTGGACGTTACCTGGAGAATCGCTCGTCCTCCCTACGTTTCCTCAATTCTGTGTGAAATATCTTCGTCTTGTGTGGTGGGGAGTGGGACGCGAAATAGGTTTTAAACAAGACCAGTAGCAGCGGTGGCAGTCATTTTAAAATATTGGTCCTTAGATAGTTTAGATTTGTGCTTTTTCCCGAGGAGATATATTCCACTTTAGGATTCTATAGAGAGAGAGAGAGACGCACACACTGGGAATACTTTTTTTTTCAGAAAGTAAGGCTTTTTAAAATAAAACAGAAACAGTGGTTGTTTACTATAATATAAGGGTAAATTTATTCGATAAAATGGCATTAAATATTTTAATATACAAAGGGTAGATGCCTTTTCCCTACTTTTAAACCAAGACATTACAATACATTTGAACCCGCATTGGTTAGGACCTTTGAGTTTATTTTAGAATGGTTGAAATGTTGAGGATTGGTAACGTCTCTCGGTCAATTAATTTGATACAAAGTTACAGCTTCTTTAAGTTCAGTCAACTGTCAACTTTTGTTTTCATCAGTTTTTACAAGAGAAAATATTGTAAATTATTGTTGGCTACTTTGTTGAATTTATTGTGTAAATTAAAAAGGCACCTGCATTAAATTACAGAATGAACGTTTCCAACTGAAGGCAAGCGGTCATTCAAACGGTAAAACTTGATGCAAAATACCTTTGCAAAAAAAAATAAACGTAGATGCTTTATTTTTTATTTTGTGTGTGCCCACTTGCTTTTGCGGTAGAGTTTACGGTAGCCGGTGCGTTGCCGCACGCGCTAACAAACTCGAACGCTCGGCAACTTGGAACCACGCGCCGCGACTTGAGAGCTGTAACACGTTTATTGGGTATTCGCAGGCGCCGTGGCGTGCTTGCTAGAGTTTCATCGTAACGTTTTTTTCATATCTCAGAAAGAGGACTTGGCAAAACGTGCGATATATTTGTATCCCTTGTGCGTGCGTGCGTGCGCGTGCAAAGTCGCAAACAGTCCCGGTGCTAACTGTAAACATGTTGCAAACTTTGCACAAGACGTTTCGGTTCAAGACTCCTCCGCGCGTTATGTTTTCTTTTTCTTTGGTCGCAACGGTGTGGGTGGGAGGCGGGAAGTTTGACCACAGCGCTCCCAACAGCGCTCCCCCACAGCGCTTCCCGTCACGTCGCGTACAATGTCCCACTGCGTCCAGCGAGGAGCCAGCGACGCAGCCTAGAACGGAGAATGAAATCGGCGGCCACTTGCACGCTTACTGAGCTGTTGCCGCCGTCTCTGAGGCTCCGGACATTTGAGCCGGATCTCATTCTTCTTCACTACTTTCTTCCTGCCCCCCCTCCTCCACTCCCCGACTGCCCCCTGCTATTTCTTAGCCGTTAAAAATCCATGGCCTTCACCCGTCTCTACGCTGCCGCCACCCCCCCCCACCCACAGCAGCAGGATGTCCTAAGGCAAATTGAGCTGGCCACCTACTGCTCCATTAGTATTGGAAAAACATTGCCGAGTTTGATTTTGGGTTCGTGTTTGAGAACAAACGTTGGGAAGCATGGGGAGAGAGTTAAAGCCCCCCTCCCACCCCGTCGACGGAATGTCTGGATGCTGTCGTTTGTGCTCGTTGAGCACCGTTGTAGCGCCCTGAACGTTACTGCATTTTGCTTACTTCAAAGTGTGAATAGCTTTTTGTTCGGGTTGTGGTAAAGTGTTGTTCATTATGTGAGTATTTATAAAGAGCTCAATTGGAAAGTGCATCTTTGGACAGGCTCGGTTGCAAAAGCGTTTTTTTCTCACTGTGCACCACAATATTGAATGATAACCAATTCTTACCAAAGCATTTTTAATTGGCTTAACTTAAAAAAAAAATTTCATGAAATACCCTTTGGATATTTTCAAAATAGAATTTTACAAATTAAGTGAGAAAGGCGAGTACAGATTCATCGATTAGGGAGGGTGGGGGGGGTGAGATTCACACTGGAGAGAGTGTATCTCGAATTTGAAGGGTTTAAAAAAGCGAATTAACACCGAGAAAGAACGCTTGTGTGAGCATCAATCGCCACAAGCTTATGGATCACCGCTCCGGTGAAACGTGGACTGGTAATATCCTTACTTTGGTGCCCTATAAAATTAACTTGTGGTTTTATTTTTTCCCCACCCCACCCCACCCCTGTTCCTCCCCGCTGACTTAAAACGATGACACAACTGCCGGTAATGAAGTCGCTGTTTAAAGTTGGAAAACACACATGCGCACGTGTGTGTGTGTGTGGGAGCTTGGCATCCCATATACTGGTGAAGACGATCAAGGCGCGGCAATAAGGCCGTGCGCTCAGAGCGCGTGCTCTGAGGTGGTCATCTTCCGCCGTCCGCAGCAAACGACACACGGCGCTGTCCATCGATTTGGCGAGATTTACGCAACAACAAAGAACTTGAACTTCTGTACTGAAATTCAGCGCAGGGGGGCCCATAGCGGGCGGGGGGGGGGGTGCGGGGACCGGGGTGGGGGCAGCGATTGGAGCAGTCGGGAGGTGGGCATGGAGAAAAAGCCAGGCGACCACAGACCTGCCGTGCGGGGAAACAATGCCTTGCGAAATGAAGTTCTTTTAAAGTCGCGAAGAAGATATGATGGGGGGGGGGGGGTTAAAAGGAGAAAATATGAAACACGAATACCCAGCGAATTCACGAGTTCGAAAGTATGCGTTTTTGTTCATTTGTTTTTCGCAGTTGTGTTTTTATTTTAAGTTCACGCAACTCCAAGACTGTTAGAGCAAGAAGCATCGATTAGAGATGGGGAGCGGTAGAGGGGAAAGAGTATTTTTTTCCCCGAGTGAGTTTGGTTTTCTGTGACATTTTGTCTTCACACCAGCATAAACTATAACCTGATGTTTCAGCAAGAAAAAAAGAACGCTGTATAGTGTAAACAAATATGGACCACTCTTCACGCTTAAACACTTTTGGACCAGAGCTCTCGGACTCTCGTGACAGCTTTCTGCATTAGACCCACGCTTAAAAATAATAACGTTCAAAAGATAGATATGTATGCATATATCCAATCTCTTGAGTTGTACTGTAAAAAAAATGGTCATTTGTAAATGTGTTATTGCTAAATATTTTTTACACTTTAGTCCAGGGACAGGTCAAGTAAAAAGATGCTTGTATGAGAGCAAGGACCTGTGGGATTATAACCTCCTTTTACAATAAATGAAATTCCTTTGTGAAAGAAAAAAAAACATTTACAAAAAAAAAGTTAAATGTAAGTAAAATAGAGAAGAAAAAAAAATTCGATTGTCATGTAACTGAAACACGTGAGAATGGTTTAGCTTTCGTTTTTTGGGGGTTTTATTGTTTGTGTCGGTTGATATTGATGTACATATGTGAATAGTGTGCATTGTGCACTACCCATTTAAAAGGGGTAGTTTATACTCTTAAACACCAGTGGTCAGCCGAAAGGTCTTCATTTTGTGTGCATGAACGCAAAGTGAATTGGCTGAGAATTTACACAAATGGCTCGGCGTTTCTTTTTTGAATTATAACTTTTTTTTTTACAACAATAAAGTTCATGAATAATAAAAAAATAAACGTTTAAATGGTAATTATTTAATGCAATTTTATTTCTCCGTTTTTCACGGTACGGATGTAACATTTGTTTAAACAAAAAAAGAGAAAAATGTGACCAGTTGTGGCTATGTATGTACCGTATACTCACAACCTGATTGTAATGTTTGTCCGGTAACGGAGCGTTTCTCAAAATTTGGATTTTTCTGTCGCCCCCCTTCTCCCTCACTCCCGTTAAGCAGCTGGTTGATCGTCAGCGCATCAACCAGTGAAAGTTTTTAATCCCAAACGCAAACCTGATGTTTAGTACAAATATCTACTTGTATAGGAGGTTAATTTTTGTATGTAAAAATTGGTTTAATACATACATTTTATACAGGAATTTCTTCTTTGTATTATATTTGTATTTCTGTGCCAGTGTGAAAAATGTTCCATACTCATGTTTTTTTTTCCTCTCTCTTTTTTTACTTCAAATGTCCTCGTTTAAAATTGTCTGCGTGCGCTTCCGCTGTGTACTTGCGGCGCCCCAAAAGAATCCTTCAAATGTATAACTTAATTTGCTACCCCCCCCCACCCCATTTCCCATTTAAAATAGCGGCGAAAAAAAAGTGAATGAGACATGTGTGCCCTCCTACCCACCCCCCACCTCCCCCATCAGCAGTTTTAACCGCTGTGAACCTGCCAAGAATAGCATTTTTTTCTGCTTTGTTGAGTTAAACGTTTGTGAATAAAAAGTCTGCGCAAATTACACCGTTCATTCGGACCTCTTCCATTAAATCCATTTTGACGAAAGGCCACAAACAACCACCCGCCCCCCCCACACCACCACCCTGTTCTAGAACGAGGCTGGCAGTAGAACATCCTGAATGTCCGGGCTATACCTACCTTCTTGAGGAATGCGTCTGTAGCATTAATTACATTGCACTAGACCACGCAAAATTATGGAAGTGGTACTTAAGAAGTGTGCATGGTTTGTTCTTAATTTATTGTCAGTGTCAATATTCAGTAGCTATTTCTTCCCTCCGATATAGACATTTAAAGAGAACGTTAAAGTGCTTTTTTTGAGGGTGGGGAGGGGGGGGAGCGTTGATATTTCCAACCTTGAAGTCAAACGGCGTGAAAAGGCAAAATCCGCAGTTTAAATTGGCTTGTTCGCTGTGTACACCTGTGGTTAAGATTTATCCGTGGTCAAGTATTAATGTTGGTCAGTGGAGGTTCACACACAACCAGCAGACCTCTTAAGATTACTGCTTTCCTACAGTTGTAGATGACAGGCATAGAGGGGTGGGCAGCTATGAACTATGTGCAGAGTTCACGTAAAGGGGAGTCTATGGTCTAAATCGGAGTGAGGCGTGAGTTCGGCTTGAGCTAATGTAGCCCCTCCACCACCACCACGACGCAGAACTCGTAAAACCCCCTTCGAATTACTTCGGGCAACAATCGTTGTGGTTGAGAAGCCGTTGCGGTGAACTGTGACTCCATATTGCGGGCAACATTTTGACAACCTTTAAGGTCGAACGCTTCTCTCGACTTCCAACAAAAAATATACGAGTCTGCTGAACACAGCCACGTGAACGTGTGTGCGAGCAAGGTGTATAAGATACGTCGCCATGTCAGGTGTGCGCTTGGTCTTTCAACAGATGTAGTGATACGCAGGGCCTCATTTGATTTATCAACCTTTCGTGTACTTCGAGGATGTCAATACAGCTGTTAATGATCGGTTAAACTAATGCCTGACCTTTAACCCTTATTGGAAACAGGACAAATAGGACCACAGTATAAATGATAACAGGCATGCCCGTGCACATTTTGCTTACTGGAATACCAGATCGGTTTAAGGGCCAGATCAGGTCGATGAATTTCCCCGATCTGAGTAACTTTTGAGGAACGTTTCGACCAAACGCTGCTGATGGCACCCAATATCGGCAGGCTACAGTCAGATGCAGAGACGTCACTCGGGATAGAGGCGTAGCGTAGGGACACAGACCAGCAGGTAAAATATTTGGGGTGGCCTGCCTTGGTGTCAATTTAGGGATGTCTACGTTTGTCAAATTTTGGGAGTGTTGTTGGTAACATCCATGTACGTTTGTTGAACTTCCTTCGCGCCGTACGTAGCCAACCGTGCTAACCGGAGGTGCCGGGGGAAGGACAACAAACTAAACGCACAAAAATCAATTGGAAAGAAATGGATTTTCGGTAACTTGAAAAAAAAATTGCAGGCAGATTTTTTTTTTTATAAAGCCACATCTAACTTATCGTTTAGCCCACGAGTTTGGAGCGTGGTGTGATGTGGAAATTTTGCAGAAGTTCACTGCGATGGTAACGCTGTAATATTGGAGAGGAGCGGTTGGGGGGGTGGTGAAGGTCAAACCCAGGTGGTGCATTGCTGCCTCGGACTCTTGACGATCATTGTCTCGTTTCACAAATCCGGCGAACGCGGTGCAATGGTCCCATGAGATGGAATGTCAAAGGCTCAGCAGAGTTCACGGTATAAGCAAGCATCGTTTGTGGGGGGGGGGGTAAAGGTTTCTCGAGAAATGTTTTGTTATATCAGTAATGTCACCAGCCTTGTAGAACTTTCCACAAATTGAAGTTGGCCCCAACTTTGGGGGCTGTCGTGTCGGCTTTCTTTATTCCCATGTGTGTTTTCTTATTTAAGTGCATTTAAAAATCTATACATATATATGATTTGTTGAAAGCAGCTGTCCATGCGAGTTGTGTTTTTCTTTTCGGCCACAAGGAAACTGCGCGCGCCACCCAAACTTGGGTGGCTTTGTTGTAGACTTTTTTTTGGTCAGCCGAATTTACGTCCCTTGTGGTGAGCACACACAACGTTTAAAATGCACTCGTTGGACATTTTTTTAGGGTTGTTGTTGTTGGGTGAATATTTTTTTTTATTCTGAAGGTTTTGTGAAAATATTTCGGTGCCCGTCCATCTAAACATTCCTGAGGCATTTCAGGGCGGGGGGGGGGGGATCCTGAAATTTCAAGCATTGGGTGTCGGGTGTAAAATATAATTAATAATGGGGAGAAAAAAATAAGTTGCGTTGATATTTTTTTTTTCATGAGAACGAGTTCACAATGGCAGCTTTGTTCATTTCGGCGGTGGGGTTAAGGAAAACGACAACAACTCGATGCGATAAAAAAAACGAAAGGAAATACGAAAAAAATAGGTGCTCGCTAAGTGCTGTTTGTGTACAAGTGTTGAATAATTCCAATTTGTCTTAAAGCGGGCTTTTTTATTTTATTAAAACCATTTTGCCCACAATTCTGTATTATCAACTGTATCGTCTACTACCTGGCCTTGTCATACCCCCCCCCCCCCCCCACCACCTCCTACTGCCGGATTCCCCATCATCTCCTCCTCCTCCCACCCACCCAGCCAACCCACCCCTCCTGACCCCCCCTCCCATCCTCCATGTATTCTATATTCCCCATAGCCCGGCTAGCCGCCCTGCCCCCCCTCCTCCCTCCCCCTCCCTAGAGCTTGCAAATTGCGCTAGCACTGGTTTTACAAACTTTGGAGACGTTTGTAGTTTTAAACAAATGTTATAAAATAATAAAAAAAACTTTTAAGTGTTTTGAAATAATGAAACCGGTGTCTGAGTCTTCATTCCCGTTGTGTCAAAGTTCGATTCTTCTTCTTCCACTTGTGAATTGCGAGTCGTTGTTGTGAGGGTCGCTCCTCTCGCTCTCCGCTGTTGCTGGAGGGCGACTGCCTCCGACTGCTCAGCGGCAGCAGCAGCGGCGTTCTTGTGCCCCCCCCCCCCATACCGTGTGTTGCACCCAACCACTTCGCCACCGCTCCTCACAGTTCCAAGTTGCCTGCCCCGCGAGACGAAGCCGTGACACCCCCGGCGTGACTCTCGTTTTCACCTCTTCTTGGTTCTTTCGGTAAAGTCACGTAGAAGGGCAATAATAAAATAATAAAACAATACAATAATTCTCACGACGTTTCGGCCACAACGCAAGCAGCCGTCCTCAGGTGAAGAACAGGTCTGTCGGAAGACACAACGTCTGAATGACCCTCGACAGACCTTTCTTCACCTGAGGACGGCTGCTTGCGTTGTGACCGAAACGTCGTGAGAATTGTATTTTTTTATGTTTTATTTTTATTATTTTATTATTTCCCTTCTACGTGACTTTGCCGAAAGAACCAAGAAGATGAATCCCTGCTGTCACGAAAGTTTTAAATCGTTTTCGCCTGTTGCAGCTGGCGATGAGAACGGCGACAGCCGTCCACAAAAGTGTTGTTGTTAGTTTTTGTTGTTATTCTTAGGTTTTTTCGGTAAAGTCACGTAGGTAAAAAAATTTGAATTAATAAAAGTAAAAATAAAATAAAAATCACGACGTTTCGGAGGCAACACAAGCTTCCGTCTTCAGGTGGAACCGTCACAGCACGATAGCTGTATCAAGTGAGAGAAATTCCAAGAACACAGTCCTTGTATATATACTGGTTGAGGGTGGGAGGAGCCAAGGTGGGCCCTGGATATTTTTGTGAGGTTCGGTGCGGCTGAAGCATGCTGTTAGGAATGAGCCTTTGTTGTGTCAACTAGGTGCGGATGATGAAGCTTGTGTTGCCTCCGAAACGTGATTTTTATTTTTATTTTACTTTTATTAATTACATTTTTTACCTACGTGACTTTACCGAAATAACCTAAGACTATGAATCCTTGCAGTCACGAAAGCTTCAAATCTAGAATTTGTGTTGTTAGTTTGTGTGTCTTCTGGTGACACCGAACATGGACCAGCAGGCGGCGCCGCAGCACACGGACTGGCACGCACGACGGGAGGGTCCCGGTTCTTTTGGGAAAACGAAACGCAATAACTCTTTGGTTCTTTCGGTAAAGTCACGTAGGTCGAAATAAAATAGATCACGACGTTTGGATCGCAACACAAGCAACCGTCATCCGGTGGGACAACCACAGCAAGAAAACACTTGTGGCGGTGATGGTGGTGCTGGTGGTGATGGTGCTGGTGATGGTGGTGATGGTGGTGATGGTGGTGATGATGGTGATGATGGTGGTGATGATGATGATGGTGGTGATGGTGGTGGTGGTCGTGGTGATGGTGATAGTGGTGCTGGTGGGGGCGATGATGGTGGTGTTGATGATGATGGTGGTGATGGTGGTCGTGGTGATGGTGGTCGTGGTGGTGATGGTCGTGGCGGTGATGATGGTGGCAGTGATGGTGGTGGTGCTGGTGGGGGTGGTGATGGTGGTGATGGTCATGGTGGTGGTGATGGTGGTGACGTGGGGGGTGGAGACGTGGGGGGGGAGACGTGGGGGGGGGGGGGTGGAGACGTGGGGGGGGGGGTGGAGACGTGGGGGGGGAGACGTGGGGGGGGAGACGTGGGGGGAGGGTGGAGACGTGGGGGGGGGGGGGGGTGGAGACGTGGGGGGGGACGTGGGGACGTGGGGGGGGGGGGGTAAACAGATTAGAGGATTTGGAACGCGAAGTAATCCCTGAATCGCACTGGGGCGCGTCGCTGCCACTTAATCCACGCGGAGGGCCGAGTGGGCTCCGTGTAACAAAACAAACCCACAACAAAAAGCAATCAACACATTTTTCTTCTTCATTTTATTTCACCAAAGATGGGGGGGGGGGGGGGAGAGAAATATATTGCCTCGGTGAATGAGGAAGTCGGGGGGGGAGGGTGAGGGGTGGGAATGAGATAAGGAGGGAATGAATTAAGAGAGAGAGAGAGGAAACAGGCATTGATTCATTCATATTCTTAGGTTTTTTCGGTAAAGTCACGTAGGTAAAAAATTAAAATTAATAAAAATAAAATAAAAATCACGACGTTTCGGAGGCAACACAAGCTTCCGTCTTCAGGAGGAACCGTCACAGCCCACCTGAAGACGGAAGCTTGTGTTGCCTCCGAAACGTCGTGATTTTTTATTTTTATTTTACTTTTATGAATTTTAATGTTTTTACCTACGTAACTTTACCGAAAAAACCTAAGAATATGAATCCTTGCAGTCACGAAAGCTTCAAATCTAGAATTGAACGTTTGAGTGTCTAGAGCAGGAGTCGGGAACCTTTTTGACTGGGAGAGCCATAAAAGCCAAATAGTTCTAAATATATTTCATTGACAGCCATATAGTATTTTTAACGTATAATAAATTAAATGTCTTACTTTTAATGCGACTTCTGGTCACGGGACCCGTGACCCGAGAAATTTTATCTTCAAAACTAATTTCTGTTTATTTTAAAATGACAGTATTATTAAGCAATATTACAAGTTCCAAACTGATTTTTTTTTTAAACTCAAAATTGTCTGGGAGCCATATGCCGTCACCGGAAGAGCCATATATGGCTCGCGAGCCATAGGTTCCCGACCGCTGGTCTAGACTCTAGAGGAACGTACACTCGAGACAAAATCAATCGCGATGCCATCACGACCGATCTTTGCCCGATGATCTCCCCACCAGCGTTGACTCGAGAGGCGAGTGCGCTGCGTTACTGCGGAATCGCATTGAGAAGGGGGGGGGGGGGAAGGTGTGAAAGTCGAGATAAAAGAGGGAGGGGGGGGGGGGAGACACAATACGAGATCAGGCTCCAGTTTTAGGGGAGAGGGAGTGAGCCGAGGCTATCAAATTGAGATGTGTTGTCCAGAGACTCGAGAGAGCGAGTGGAGGCGAGCACAAAGGGAATGATCCGCGCGCGGTTTAATAGGATTAGAGCCTTTGTCTTCACCGCCCCCCCCCCCTCTCTTCGTCCCCCCCCCCCCCCGTACACACAGACAGTCGTGTAGGGAGGTGCCTTGCCCCGGCACGAGGTGTCTCCTGCGACCACGCGGGTAGCAAACACAAAAAGACAAAGACCCCCCTACACCCCCCTACCTCTTAGCCGCCACGTTAGAGACTTCAAGAGGCTGTTGTGGGCGAGTGGCGTGGGCGAGTGGGGCAACCGATGGAGACCTCCTGCACGGCACAGGATGGGGTCGGGTGGCTGACTTTGTGGACAGCACTCAGCCGGCGGCGATGTTTGCCACATCGCGTCGTTGGCTTCATCGCAGTGGTCGAGAGGGCACTGCGCTAACCACTGCGCCACCGCTCCCCGCAGGCAGAGGGTCGTTTGGGACTCACTCAGCCAATTACACAATTCGATTAACGACTCGGTGATGACAGAGCGCGAGAGAGAACACAATGGTTTATGTTACGTGGGTTAACGTGTAAATATGTTATTTTGTTTTTATAAAACGTGTAAATATGTTATTTTAAAAAATCGGTCGTAAAAGCCAACAATAAAAAAACAATTAATTTATGAAAGAAGCAAAGTGCCGAATAACCGAGCATTTTATTTCGTCTTAATTTGAAGCTTTCGTGACTGCAGGAATTCATACTCTTTGGTTCTTTCGGTAAAGTCACTTAGGTAGAAATAAAACACTAATTATCAACTAGTAATAGTGAGCAGCGGGGCTATCGCGACAAATATAATCCACAACAGAGTTTCTTTTTCGGGTCAGATCACGTAAATGTGTGTCGTTAAACCCGCCACCACCCGACACACATCCAATTAGTGAGCGTCGTCACGTCTACAGCACGTGCCAATCCGCGGCCCGTTCGGCGCGCACAACCCCGGTGTGTTCCAGAGTGGAACAGTCGCAACAATTAAATCCTTTATATTAAGTTCACTTGCTTGCTTGCTTGCGCGCTTACGACCGTGCAAATCTTTCGGTCGTTTTTTAACCCACTTCCCGTGATCCAATCGAGCTCGACATTTTGCACACAGACTCGTTGTGCGTGACAATTTATTTTCGTGAAAAAAATGTTTCCAAAATTTTCCACTTTTTAGGAATTTTTTTTTTCATATTTAATTTTAAATACCAATGTGATAAAAATGAAACTCTTACTCAAGAAAAACAGAAATGAATAATAAAATACAACCGATGCCACGCATATAAAGGATTTATAGTGAAAAACTTTGTTTTTACGGGTTAATTTTTTTTTATTGTGAAGTTTATTTTTAGAAGTCTCGCGTTTCTGCAGTGTCGTGGGTCACCACGAGGTGGACACAGCAGCACGCGAAACCTCCCTGCGACGAGGACATCCAACAAGATCGGGGGAGAGAAGAGGGGGGGGGTGATCATAGGTCGCAAACGGGTTTTGATTCCTTACCCGTACCCGGCCGCACCAGGGTCGCAAATGGGTACCCGGGTACGGGTAGCCGTTTCCTACCCGTACCCTACCCGAAATGAGTGACAAACGGTTACTCACCAGTGACTCACGGCCTACCCGTACCCTGCCGCACCAGGGTCGCAAACGACTACGGGTAGCTGGGTATCGGGTAGGGTACGGGTATCGGGTACCCGGTTGCGACCTCTGGGCGTGATGCTGTTCACTCCAAAGCCAAAGATGCCACCCCACCCCCGTATAGCCTTCGACAGACTGTTGTGGCAAGTGCTGCTGGCGAGAAGCACTGTGTGTCAAGGCGGGCACGGCACACGAGGGGTGGGTGGCCAGCAAACATGCCCGGCCGCCTTTGTCTCCCCACTGCCGACGT
Source organism: Lethenteron reissneri (assembly GCF_015708825.2). Taxonomy (NCBI): domain Eukaryota; kingdom Metazoa; phylum Chordata; class Hyperoartia; order Petromyzontiformes; family Petromyzontidae; genus Lethenteron; species Lethenteron reissneri. The sequence continues at coordinate 7,350,796 of NC_083780.1, forward strand.
TTACACATCGCCACCAGGTGCTGTGTTTTTTTAGGCTAAGTCGAGCTCGAGGAGGGCCAAGGGTCGGTTCAGATCATCGTCACCGGTGTTAGCCGGAGAGCGGGCATCGAACTCTGGGGAGCTACCCATGTAGCTACTACATGGGTAGCTACTACACGTGTAGCAGCTACACATGTAGCAGCTACACATGTAGCAGCTACACATGTAGCAGCTACACATGTAGCAGCTACACATGTAGCAGCTACACATGTAGTAGCTAATATACATGTAGCTGCTACATGTGTATTATATGCAGTAGCTACACAAGTAGTAGCTACACATGTATTAGCTATACATGTAGTAGCTACACACATGTAGTAGCTACACATGTAGTAGCTACTACATGTGCAGTAGCCACTACACGTGTAGTAGCTACTACACGTGTAGTAGCTACTACACGTGTAGTAGCTACGGGTCCCGCACTTTCAAGGGCCCCGCGCTAAATTCTTTACAGCTATCAATTCCGGTTCAGAGATTCTGCACTTGCTCTATTACTATAGTACTACACCACCTTCAACTTTTGTGAACCACTGGGTGTTTAAGGTAAGCGATTTGTCGTATTATCTGGCTGTATAGAAAATGAAAAAATACAATTACTTTAATATGCAAGTAAAAAAAAATTGTGTTTTAATATTTACGTGTTTTTTTATTATTTAATTTAGGGCCCTTTTATAACACATGCTACAGGCCCGCACTCGCTTCGTCCAGCACTGACCACCACCACCACCACCACCCCGTTTACTGCCGAGTTCACGTCTGTAACCCAACAGTGGCTGCCTAAGGCGGTGATTTTAGCGACGAACCCGACGGAGGCAGAGTTCGATTCCAGCTCGCGGTGGCGAAGATTTCAAACCTGCACCCCCCCCCCCCCGCCTTGGAGTTGGGGGGAGAGACCAGAGGCGACTTAACAAGTTCGCTTTCCGCGACAAAGTGAAAGAAAACAAACGCTTATCGACGTGACTAACGTGGGAACTCGCCGGCGATATGAAACCAGTCCTGAGCATCAGTCCTCTCCGAAGGTGTATTCGCTTCTGCTCTTGCCCCACGTGTGATGCCAGTGGAGTCGGCAGTGAAGACACCTACCACATCATCAGGCTGAGATGGCACCCGGTGGCCAACACCATGTGAGACTAGGCTCTAAGGAAAGCCGTCTCGGGTGTGGACCAATCAACTTCAAGGACAGTGCATACATTTCGATTTAAAGCTTTCGTGACTGCAGGGATTCATCTTCTTGGATCTTTCGGTAAAGTCACGTAGAAAGGAAATAATAAAATAATAAAAATAAAACATATATAATTCTCACGACGTTTCGGCCACAACGCAAGCAGCCGTCCTCATGTGACGCTGTCTTTCCGACAGACCTGTTCTTCACCTGAGGGCGGCTGCATGCGTTGTGGCCGAAACGTCGTGAGAATTATTTCACGTTTTATTTTTATTATTTTATTATTTCCCTTCTACGTGACTTTACCGAAAGAACCAAGAAGATGAGTGCATACATTATCAGAGTTATGTTTTTTGTTTGCATTACGACTGCAGGTATTGTGGTCTATGCAAACATGACTCCTTGTAAAAAAAAGGTGTCAGTTTTGTTGCTAGATAAGAGGGTAAAAAAACCAATTATCAATTTGAAAAGAGTTAATTGCCAAAAACAAACATTGGTCTCGGTGAGACCAAAGCCTTAAGAAAATTGAAGACATGGAAATTCTCGCCGCCGACAAAGGGCCGATGAACTGTTGCGACGGACGTCTCGTGAGGGTTACGATAATAAAATCTGAGATTTACTGGATGAATGTACCTACCTTTGAATTATAACGAGACCCCAACCAATGCTTTGGAACGCAAGACAATTGCAATCATTGCAAATGAATTCACTTCCAAAGCAGAGCATCGCCTGATCAAACCAAGAGCGTCAAGGACACCGAGACTCTTAGGGGCCGTCCATAAATGACGTCACGCGATGTTGGACGATTTTTGACCCCCCCCCCCCCACTTCGTCACACGGCGTCACAAAAAGTCAGACCCCCCCCCCCCTCAAACATGACGTCACAAAGCTCTGCCCCCCCCCCCCCAAAAAAAATAAAACGTGTTTCAAATCGCTTTAAACTATTGTTATCGTAGTGCGTATTTAATGTGCCGCTGCACTCTGATGTAGGAGAAAACATTTATTAAAAAGTCTATTTAATTAAGTAGAACGTGTTGTCGATATTTAATTAAAGTTGCGCATTTTGATGTGACGTCACATTTCTCAACCCCCCGCCCTCCTCGTCACACATCGTCACAAATGTCTGAATCCCCCACCCCCCACCCCTATGTGCGTGACGTCATTTATGGACGGTCACTTACCTGGTACAATAATAAAGATAGTTTTAGTAATGTTTTAACCCCCGCTTGATGTTTGCTTCACTGCAACTTGTGTTCTTGTGAGGTAGCAGCTGTCGACAATTTGGCTGGCCCGTATCTCTCTTGAGTGTACTGGTACTACAGCCCCCCCACCCCATCCCCCTTGGTACTACAGCCCCCCCACCCCATCCCCCTTGGTACTACAGCCCCCCCACCCCATCCCCCTTGGTACTACAGCCCCCCCACCCCATCCCCCTTGGTGGTGGTTCATTCGGACGCTGTCTTTCCGACAGACCTGTTCTTCACCTGAGGACGGCTGCTTGCGTTGTGGCCGAAACGTCGTGAGAATTGTATTTTATTACGTTTTATTTTTTATTATTTTATTATTTCCTTCTACGTGACTTTACCGAAAGAACCAAGAATATAGCAGATACAATATTAACTTAGCAAGATATAATATGAACAATTTTTTTAAACCCCTCAATAATTCAAGAGCATCAACGCGCCGTGTGTAATGACTTCGACTAGGGCGGCCTTTAAAAGAGCCGCATGCGGCTCTGGAGAGGCTCTTTAAAGCTCACGGAGGCCTCATATTCTTAGGTTTTTTTCGGTAAAGTCACGTAGGTAAATTTTTTTTACAATTAATAAAAGTAGAATAAAAATAAAAAATAATCACGACGTTTCGGAAGCAACACAAGCTTCCGTCTTCAGGTGGAACAGTCACAGCACTATAGCTGTATCACTTGCTGTGACTGTTCCACCTGTATCAAGTTATACAGCTATCGTGATACAGCTTGATACAGCTATAGTGTTGTGACTGTTCCACCTGTATCAAGTTATACAGCTATCGTGATACAGCTTGATACAGCTATAGTGCTGTGACTGTTCCACCTGTATCAAGTGATACAGCTATCGTGATACAGCTTGATACAGCTATAGTGCTGTGACTGTTCCACCTGTATCAATTGATACAGCTATCGTGCTGTGACGGTTCCACCTGAAGACGGAAGCTTGTGTTGCCTCCGAAACGTCGTGATTTTTATTTTATTTTTATTTTTTACCTACGTGACTTTACCAAAAAAAACCTAACAATACGAATCCTTGCAGTCACGAAAAGCTTCAAATCTAGAACTCGCAGAGGCCACCGACGTAACCGCCTCTCCCCGAAACGTCGCTACGTTGCCCGCAACAACCTCCTGGCAATGCGACCACTGCCTCCCTCCCCACCACCACCTCTCTCTCTCTCTCGCCGTGACCGCAGGGCGTCCCATCGCACGTGGGGCACAAGCGGCAACGGGTGTCGCCAGGTTTGCGTTGTTTGTTGTTGTTTGCTGGGAATCATCAGCACGAATGTAGCGGTGGATTGAGAGAGAGATGGTGGTGGTGTATTGAGAGAGAGATGAGAGTGGTGGTGGTGGTGGTGATGGATTGAGAGAGAGATGAGAGTGGTGGTGGTGGTGTATTGAGAGAGAGATGAGAGTGGTGGTGGTGGTGTATTGAGAGAGAGATGAGAGATGGTGGTGGTGACGTGGTTCCCTCCCTGTGCGCGCCCCGTTCGTGTGGGTATGGCGACTTCGCGTGACAGCTGCAGGGGGTACCGGTGGTGGTGGGGCTGTAGTACCAAGGGGGGTGGGGTGGGGGCTGTAGTACCAAGGGGGTGGGGTGGGGGCTGTAGTACCAAGGGGATGGGGGGGCTGTAGTACCATGGGGGTGGGGTGGGGGCTGTAGAACCAAGGGGGGTGGGGTGGGGGCTGTAGTACCAAGGGGATGGGGGGGCTGTAGTACCATGTGGGGTGGGGTGGGGGCTGTAGTACCAAGGGGGGTGGGGGTTGTAGTACCAAGGGGGGTGGGGTGGGGGCTGTAGTACCAGGGGGGGTGGGGGCTGTAGTACCAGGGGGGGTGGGGGCTGTAGTACCAAGGGGATGGGGGGCTGTAGTACCAAGGGGATGGGGGGGCTGTAGTACCATGTGGGGTGGGGTGGGGGCTGTAGAACCAAGGGGGGTGGGGTGGGGGCTGTAGTACCAAGGGGGGCGGTGGTGGTGGGGCTGTAGTACCAAGGGGATGGGGATGGGGGCTGCATCACCCCCTCGCTATGAAGTCCCCGTGCCGTGTCTCCGCTGACCCGTGAAACTCGCGCCCCGCTTCCGGCATTGTGCGCGACGCGCCTGTGGGGTCCTCTCTCGGCCCACGTGGTCATCCTGGTGACTACACGTGCCCCCCCCCACACCCCCCCACACGCCACCACCACCACCACCACCCCCCCCTAGGGATGGACAGCTCACGTGCCCCCCACCCCCCCACCCCCCCCCCCCAAGGCCACCCACCTCCTCTGTGCGAAACAATTAAGTTTAGATTTTGATTTCGATTTAAAGCTTCTTTCATGACTGCAGGGATTCATTTTCTTGGTTCTTTTGGTAAAGTCACGTAGAAGTAAAATAATAAAATAAATAAAATAAAACATAATAAAATAATTCTCACGACGTTTCGGCAACAACGCAAGCAGCCGTCTTCAGGTGAAGATCAGGTCTGTCGAGAAGACAGAGTCATTCAGACGTCGTGAGAATTATTTTATGATGTTTTATTTTTATTATTTAGATTTTGACTTAAAACTTTCGTGACTGTAGGAATTCATACATGCTTTGATTCTTTTCGGTAAAGTCGAGTAGATGGAAGAAGAAGAATAAAAAATAAAGTTAATTGAAATATAAAAATAAAAAAATAAAAATTTAAAACACTAATGTAGACTTAGTCTGGTTCTTAATCGGAGCGAGTGTACTGACAGTCTATAATGTAGCCTGTAGCCTGGTTATTAAGTTTGGTGAGTGTACTGGCAGTCTATAATGTTGACTATAGCCTGGTTATTAAGCTGGATGAGTGAACTGGCAGTCTATAATGTAGACTGTAGCCTGGTTATTAAGCTGGGTGAGTGTACTGGCAGTCGATAATGTAGACTGTAGCCTGGTTATTAAGTTTGGTGAGTGTACTGGCAGTCTATAATGTAGACTGTAGCCTGGTTATTAAACTGAGTGAGTGTACTGGCAGTCTATAATGTAGACTGTAGCCTGGTTATTAAGCTGGGTGAGTGTACTGGCAGTCTATAATGTAAACTGTAGCCTGGTTATTAAGCTGAGTGAGTGTACCGATAGTCTATAATGTAGACTGTAGCCTGGTTCTTAAGCTGAGTGAGTGTACTGACAGTCTATAATGTAGACTGTCGTCTGGTTATTAACCTCGGTGAGCATATTGGCAGTCTATAATGTAGACTGTAGCCTGGTTATTAACCTCGGTGAGCGTATTGGCAGTCTATAATGTAGACTGTAGCCTGGTTATTAAGTTGAGTGAGTGTACTGACAGTCTATAATGTAGACTGTAGCCTGGTTATTAAGTTTGGTGAGTGTACTGGCAGTCTATAATGTAGACTGTCGCCTGTTTCTTAACCTCGGTGAGCATATTGTCAGTCTATAATGTAGACTGTAGCCTGTTTATTAACCTGAGTGAGCGTACTGGCAGTCTATAACGTAGACTGTAGCCTGGTTATTAAACTGAGTGAGCGTACTGGCAGTCTATAATGTAGACTGTAGCCTGTGTATTAACCTGAGTGAGCGTACTGGCAGTCTATAATGTTGACTTATTATTGCTTCTTTCAATAATAAAAATAAAATAAAAACAAAAAACCCCGACGTTTCGATCGCAACACAAGCGATCGTCTTCAGGAGAAGTGGGGTTAGTCTCTAAAGGCAAACTCTTTATAAAGGTTTAGAGATGGGCGTAGCCCAATTGTGTCAGTAGCATGGGCAGGGCAGCTAATGTTAATGTAGGAGAAGACAAGCAACTACACCAATCAAAGGGCTGCCAGGCAATCATTGCACCTCGCTCCACACACCCAAACTGCCGACGGTAAAGGTTGACAAGAAAAAACACAAATCAAGTCATGACCCAAAGTGGTTGATGACATCTTTCCAATGAATGCTGAGTTTATAACCATCCTCGCGGTTGAAATTGTGTCTGTTCATATGGATGGCTTCATGAACGAATCTTTGTTGGTAGCCAGTAGGCCTGCAAAGTACCATCGTCTTAGAGAAATCAATTTCGCGTGAGCCAGCCGCATTAAAGTAATGATCAGCCACGGCAGAAGTATTGGTCCTACCGTGTTTCAAATCTGTCTTATGCTCATCATCATCACGGTGGCTAGTAGATGTTAACTCCCTCGCCTGGTATGCAGGAGGTCATGGCTTCGATCCCACCTTGACGCCTGCTGCTGTATATTTAAGGTTTGCGTGTCTCTCTCTCTCTCTCATCATCATCACGGTGGCTAGGAGATGTTAACTACCTCGCCTGGTATGCAGGAGGACGTGGGTTCGATCCCGACCCTGACGCCTGCTGCTGTATATTTGGTGTTTGCGTGTCTCTCTCTCATCATCATCATCACGGTGGCTAGGAGATAATAACTACCTCGCCTGGTATGCAGGAGGTCGTTGGTTCGATCCCGACCCTGACGCTTGCTGCTGTATATTTGGTGTTTGCGTGTCTCTCTCTCCCCATGGTCGCGTGGATTTTTCTCCGAATCCTCTGACAATTTTTTTAATTGTTCACATTGTATCTGCTAAGTTAATATTGTATCTGCTATATTCTTGGTTCTTTCGGTAAAGTCACGTAGAAGGGAAATAATAAAATAATAAAAATAAAACAATACAATTCTCACGAAGTCTCGATTGCAACACAAGCAATCATCACCAGGTGTGAAAATCACAGCAAGAAAAATTTTAAAAAGTGGCGGTTTTTCAAATTTTCTTACTGTGGTTTTCACACCTGATGATGATTGCTTGTGTTGCAATCGAAACGTCGTGAGAATTTTTTTTATTTTTTTTATTTTATTATTTCCCTTCTACGTGACTTTACCGAAAGAACCAAGAATATGAATCCCTGCAGTCACGAAAGCTTTGAATCGAAATTGTATCTGCTATCAATATCACGTATTCTATCTTCTTTTTTTCAGATGACATCTAAAAATGTTAATTAAATTGACTCAAGACAAACGAGTTCAATTAGTATATATTTTTTACGCATGCCAAACAAGACAGCCGTGGTCTTTAAAACAAAATCATGACTTCATTTCAAAAATCAATTCATGCATGCATTGATGCTAGTGGACGTGAGTTTGAACAATTGTCAACATAAATTAAATAATCCTATGTGATTTGTATGAAATAAATATCATAACCCGGTATGTCCTGACTTTTGGGCCACCCTGTAGATTTGATTTGGGTTCCTATATATATATTGTACAAAATTACTGAGCATGGGTCTCAAGCGGCCAGCAACACAAGAAGCGCGTATTAAAGTTGTAATCGCGAAGAGTGCGTGGGTTATTTACTCTGAAGAGTTCGTGGGTGAGGGACAACGTCTGCAACGGGTTCCAAAGTGGAGCTGTGTCAGGAGGAGAAGCAAAAAGACTGGTGATGTGAGCTGCAGTGCGATGGGGAAATGAGTCGGTGGGTGAGTGAATAAGTGAGTGGGTGAGTGGGTGAGTGTGTGGGTGAGTGAGTGAGTGAGTGGGTGAGTGAGTGGGTGAGTGAATAAGTGAGTGGGTGAGTGAGCGAGTGGGTGAGTGGGTAGGTGGGTCAGTGAGTGAGTGAGTGGGTGAGTGGGTGAGTGGGTGAGTGAGTGAGTGAGTGGGTGAGTGGGTGAGTGAGTGGGTGAGTGAGTGTGTGGGTGAGTGAGTGAGTGAGTCGATGAGTGAGGAAGTGGGTGAGTGGATGGGCGAGTGAGTGGATGAGCGAGTGGGTGAGTGAGTGGGTGAGTGGGTAGGTGGGTGAGTAAGTGAGTGAGTGGGTGAGTGAGTGGGTGAGTGAGTGGGTGAGTGAGTAGTTGAGTGAGTACGTGAGCAAGTGAGTGAGTGGGCGAGTGAGTAAGTGAGTCAGTGGGCGAGTGAGTGGATGAGCGAGTGGGTGAGCGAGTGGGTGAGTGAGTGGATGAGTGAGTAGTTGAGTGAGTACGTGAGTAAGTGAGTGAGTGGGTGAGTTTGTGGGTGAGTGAGTCGATGAGTGAGTGAGTGAGTCAGTGGGCGAGTGAGTGGATGAGCGAGTGGGTGAGTGAGTGGGTGAGTGAGTACGTGAGTGAGTGAGTGGATAAGTGAGTGGATGAGTGAGTGGATGAGTGAGTGGATGAGTGAGTGGGTGAGTGAGTGGATGAGTGAGTGAATGAGTGAGTGGATGAGTGAGTGGGTGAGTGAGTGGATGAGTGAGTGGGTGAGTGAGTGGATGAGTGAGTGAGTAAGTGAGTGGGCGAGTGAGTGAGCGAGTGGGTGAGTGAGTGGGTGAGTGGATGAGTGAGGGAGTAAGTGGATGAGTGAGTGGATGAGTGAGTGGGTGAGTGAGTGGGTGAGTGAGTGGGCGAGTGAGTGGATGAGTGAGTGGGTGAGTGAGTGAGTGGATGAGTGAGCGAGCGGATGAGTGAGTGAGTAAGTGAGTGGGTGAGTGAGTGAGTGGATGAGTGAGTGGATGAGTGAGTGGGTGAGTGAGTGAGTGAGTGGATGAGTGAGTGAGCGGATGAGTGAGTGAGTGGGTGAGTGAGTGGATGAGTGAGTGGGTGAGTGAGTGGGCGAGTGAGTGAGTGGGTGAGTGAGGGAGTAAGTGGATGAGTGAGTGGATGAGTGAGTGGGTGAGTGAGTGGGTGAGTGAGTGGGCGAGTGAGTGGATGAGTGAGTGGGTGAGTGAGTGGGCGAGTGAGCGAGTGAGTGGGCGAGTGAGTTGTTGTGACCTGCAGTGATTGGACGCAGCGTAGATGAGACGAGCCAGTGAGAGTGTGAATGAACGAGCGAACGCTGGTGGAAAACAATCACCGCTGCTGACGATTGATCGATTAACGACGACGTTGATGATCGATGCTGAACACACGTAGCGACGCACGAAGTCCCTTGAGCCGAATAATCGATTCTCATCGGCCTCGGGGAGAGCTTCCCTGAATGGGGGTTAATTCGGGGTGAGCGTGTGCCCCCCACCACCCCCCCCCCCACCCACCCCCCCACCTCGGGGGCCCACGTGACCGCCAGACGACCGCACCTGTCTGCAGCCCCCAGGCGTCTCGTGTGTCAGCGCGATCTCGCATGCCGCACATCGCACGTCTGTACATCGCATCCGCGACACGCACACACAGGTACACACACACACACACACGTGCACACAAACACACACACGTTCACACACACGTGCACACACACACACGTGCACACACGCACACACACACACAGACACACACACACGCACACACACACAGACACACACACACGCACACACACGCACACACACACAGACACACACACACGTGCACACACGTGCACACACACATACACACACACACGCACACACACACACAGACACACACACACGCACACACACACAGACACACACACACGCACACACACGCACACATACACACACAAACACATACACACACACGCACACACACAGACACATACACACACACGCACACACACCTGCACACACACACGTGAACACACACACGTGCACACACACGTGCACACACACACGTACACACACACGTGCACACACACACACGTGCACACACACGTGCACACACACGTGTACACACACACACGTGCACACACACACGTGCACACACACACACGTGCACACACACACACAGACACACACGTACACACACATACACACGTGCACACACACATACACACGTACACACACACACACACGTACACACACACACACGTGCACACACACGTGTACCCACACGCACACACGTGCACACACACACACGTGCACACACACACATACGTGCACACATATAGTAGTGTAGTGTATAGTAGTGTAGTGTATAGTAGTGTAGTGTTTAGTTGTGTAGTGTATAGTAGTGAAGTGTATAGTAGTGTAGTGTATAGTAGTGTAGTGTATAGTGTAGTGTATAGTAGTGTAGTGTATAGTAGTGTAGTGTATAGTGTAGTGTATAGTGTAGTGTATAGTATAGTAGTGTAGTGTATAGTAGTGTATAGTGTAGTGTATAGTAGTGTATAGTGTAGTGTATAGTAGTGTATAGTGTAGTATATAGTGTAGTGTATAGTAGTGTATAGTGTAGTGTATAGTAGTGTATAGTGTAGTGTATAGTGTAGTGTAAAAAAAACATTTACTGGAGCCTGCACCCCTTTGATTCTCAAAAAAATGTACAAGGTGAATAACTACACAGGGTTTGATGAAACAAAGCAAGTTGTATCCTACGCTGCCCCGTGCTTAATTTGTGTTTTCGATTATTGCCATTGTAAAAGAACACTCTGGCCACCTCTCGCACCCCCAGTGGGTGGCGTGGTGCACCCCCAGAAAGGTATCAGAAGGAGGATGAGGAGAGCCACTGCTGTAGACCGCGTCTGCGTCTTTGCCGTGCCACATCTGCTGGATGAAAGCCTCGCCCACCGGGCTGCCGACTCACAGTCACCGCAGTATTTGGTGCGTTGCGAGCTTTCGACGGCTCCTTGTGACAAGTTCTAGTTTATTTATTAGGTATAGCCCTGTGAGCCATTCGGCTCTTGAATCGGGTGCAACCGCAACAAACTCAAAAACTAAAACATGAACAAAAAACATCTTAAAGTGAATATGTGACTGAGTGCAAACAGAAAATCCAAGAAAAGACAGCAAAATATTGCAGAAAAAGCACCGTACACAAACATGTGCAAAATCCCAGTGGGATGCAGGTCAAACAAACAACAACAACCACAAGACAACTTAGATTAAGGCCATCAGTCTGAATGAAAAGACGCTGTCTCCCCGACAGACCTGGTCTTCACCTGAGGACGGCTGATTGCGTTGTGGCCGAAACGTCGTGAGGATTATTTTATTATGTTTTATTTTTATTATTTTATTACTTCCCTTCTACGTGACTTTACCGAAAGAACCAAGAAGAAGTTGCGGTGATTTCAGGCAGAGAGGGTTTTGTAATTATATAAATAACGCGATCTAACCCAAAAACCTTTATCATGAATAATATTGGTCGCAAAAGGCGACGTGTTTGACTAACATCGGAAGGTTGACGAGATGGAAACATCCACAGCCAGTTATGGCTTCGACTGGTTGATGACCTCGTTCCAATGATTGCTGAGTTTGTACCCATCCTCTCGGTTGAAATTGTGCCCGTGTCTGTATATGTGGATGGCTTCATGAACAAATCTTTGTTGACAGCCAGTGGGCTTGCAAAGTACCTTTGTCTTAGAGAAATCAATTTCGTGTGAGAGATACTTACAACAGTGAGTCTTATCGGGTAACACATTTTAAAAACACATTCCTGCGGAGGGAGCTGGTAGGAACGTTGGGTTGCTCGGTCAATGGCCTGCAGGGTCAACGGCGGCGTGGTGTATTCCGCAAATATGGCCGATTGAGGGCAGGCACAAGCCGGCGTGAGTAGGTTAAACGTTGAGTTTTATAAGGGCACCACGGGGTGACCAGCCCATCCCCACCCAGCCCCACCCCTCCCACCCCCCACCCAGCCCCACCCTCCCCACCCAGCCCCTCCCCACCCCACCCTCCCCACCCAGCCCTTCCCCACCCTCCCCACCCAGCCCCTCCCCACCCTCCCCTCTCCACCCGGCCCCACCCCTCCCATTTTTGGATGCACGACGGACGGACACAATAATCCCCTGTGGGCTGGTGGAACCAGGTGGTTCCTACCAGTAAAACATAGTTTGGTTTAGAGTGAGACCCAGACTCTTTGACGATGTGACCTCGACTTGCGGCAAGTCTATAAATGAACACCCCCATTTCTCTACGGTTGGCTACGTACGGTGCGAAATAAGTTCGACGTTGCGTACACACCGCGCGCATGTAGACCTAGATGACCCCGTGTGTGTGAGCGAGCATTTTGCGTGCTGCGAACAACGGCTAATGCATCGGTGGTGTGTGGTCGCGAGCTTTTTATCGGCATTAGCGTCGTACTCCGCGTGCTGCGGTGGGGGGAGGGACGCGAGAGAGGGGGGAGATGAGGGGGAGGGGCGAGGGGGAGGGGCGGGGGTTCGATCCCAACCCTGACGATGCCTGCTGCTGTATGTTTGGAGTTCGCGTGTCTCTCTATCATCATCATCACGGTGGCTAGGAGATGTTAACTACCTCGCCTGGTATACAGGAGGTCGTGGGTTCGATCCCGACCCTGACGCCTGCTGCTGTATATTTGGAGTTTGCGTGTCTCTCTCTCTCTCTCATCGTCATCACGGTGGCTAGGAGATGTTAACTACCTCGCCTGGTATACAGGAGGTCGTGGGATCGATCCCGACCCTGACGATGCCTGCTGCTGTATATTTGGAGTTTGCGTGTCTCTCTCTCTCATCGTCATCACGGTGGCTAGGAGATGTTAACTAACTCGCCTGGTGTGCAGGAGGTTGTAGGTTCGATCCGACCCTGACGCCTGCTGCTGCTGTATATTTGGAGTTTGCATGTCTCTCTCTCTATCATCATCATGGTGGCTAGGACATGTTGACTACCTTCGCCTGGTGTACAGGAGGTCGTAGGATCGTTCCCGACCCTGATGATGTCTGCTGCTGAGTTTGCGTGTCTCTATCACGGTGGCTAGGAGATGTAAACTATTTCGCCTGGTACGCAGGAGGTCGTGGGATCGATCCCGACCCTGACGATGCCTACTGCTGTATATTTGGAGTTTGCGTGTCTCTCTCTCATTATCATCACGGTGGCTAGGAGATGTTAACTACCTCGCCTGGTACGCAGGAGGTCGTGGGATAAATCTCGACCCTGACGATGCACGATGCCTGCTGCTGTATATTTGGAGTTTGCGTGTATCTATCACGGTGGCTAGGAGATGTTAGCTACCTTGCCTGGTGTGCAGGAGGTCGTGGGATCGATCCCGACCCTGACGATGCCTGCTGTTGTATATTTGAAGTTTGCATGTTTCTCTCTCTCTCCCCGTGGTCGCGTGGATTTTTCTCCGGGTCCTCCGGTGTCTCTCCTCCACGTCAAAAGTCAACATCACGACGCGTTTCGAGTGTTTGGCTGCTGCTATAAACGTCCACGTGGTGGTGATGATGATGTGTAGCCGTCACTTCGTTGAGCGATCGTTTGTGACAGCCTGGGGTGGCTTCTGAACAAGACCTACGTAGCACCTCAGCGGGCACCTTACCTGATAAAATGAATTAACAAATATTTGTTTTAACCACAGCCCTCCACCACCCGACAGAGACTATCAAATAAATTTGCCACGTCATGGACAAATATAACAATCGATTTGGTTTATCAGCAGATGTCTGCATTGTTTTGCCGATGTTCTTTTCATATATATATAAAATAAAAACCGCGTGTGTTCCATTGTTTTTTTTCCATTGATTCTACGGATTGATGCGTTCCGCGTTGTCATTTGAACTCGCAATGTTCGTCAGAGGCTTTCGCGAACGGTATCATCCGTAATAAGAGGGTGACATCGCCTAAGTGTATAAATGTGTCGCTAAACCCACCCCGACACAGCCAATTCGTCAGGTTTGTCACGGAAAGAAAACGTGGCACACCGGTTGTGTGCTCGAGACTAAACACAACATTTACATTTAGAGTTGTGGGGTCACCCACAACATTTAGAATTCCATACTCTTTGGTTCGTCACTAGTTCAGCACTGCTGGATTCTATATTTTTTCCGCCTAAGGACGACCGCTTGTGTTGCGATCGAAACGTCGTGATCTTTTATTATTTTTTCTAACTACGTGACTTTTACCGAAAGAACCAAAGAGTATGGATTCATGCAGTCACGAAAGCTTCATTTAGAATTCCAGTTGTGGCTTTGCTCTCCAACACACCCGTGTGCTGTACTAGTATACTTTACTATACACTACACTATACACTACACTATAGGCTACACTATACACTACACTATACACTACTATACAATACACTATACTATACACTACACTACTATACACTACATTACTATACACTACACAACTCTACACTACACTATACACTACACTATACACTACACTATACACTAATATACAATACACTATACACTACACTACTATACAACTATACACTACACTATACACTACACTATACACTACTATACAATACACTATATACTACACTACTATACACCATACAACTATACACTACACTATATACTACACTACTTTATACTGCACTACTATACACTACAATACTATACACTACACAACTCTACACTACACTATACACTACACTACACACTAGTGCTGTACTAATGACGAATTGGCCAAGTTCTGTTTACGTGACACTAACCTCACTAGTTGGCTGTGTTGGGTGGTGGCGGCTTTAACGACACATTTATATATTTCGAGATCTAACACAACAACAACAAAAACCTCATATATTATGGATCGCGTCGTCATGCACTAATTTGTATAATTTTAAGTTGTATAATATTAATTTAATTTGTATAATTTTAATTTGTATAATTTTAATTTATATCATTTAAATTCGTATAATTGTAATTTAATTTATATAATTTAAATTTGTATCATTTTTATTTGTGTCATTTTAATTTGTGTAATTTTAATTTTTATCATTATAATTGGTATAATTTTAATTTGTATAATTGTCGTTGGTTTTTGGTTGTTGTTGTTGTTGTTCTGCTCCTCGTTCCCTCTGCCTCAGCCGCGAGCTCTCATCGTCAGTGGGTTTGTGTCTATATTATAGATATATATACAGTGTGTGTGTGTAGCCGATGTAGTGTAGCGGTTAGCGCTACGCCGCGCTACGAACCCGGCGACCCAGGTTCGATTCCCGCTCACGGCCAACACCCAGTGACGATTATCTGAATCGGTCCTGGGCCTCCCCTAGGTCGACTCAGCCTCAAATGAGTACCTGGGTGCGGTGTGTAGTAAACATCGCCACTGGGGAGACAAAGGCGGTCGGGGGTGGTGCTGGCCACCCACCCCCTCGTGTGCCGTGCCGGCCTTCATAGGTGCTGCTCGCTAACAGCACTTACCCCTACAGCCTGTCAAGACTACACGGGGGATCTTTTAATCTTTGTCTTTGTAGCCGATGTCGTGGGGGAACGGTGGCGCAGTGGTTAGCGCGCCGCTCTGCGAACGAACGACGCGAGTTCGATTCCCGCTCCCTCGCGGCCAACACCACAGCGACGATTTATCTGAACCGGTCCTGGGCATCCCCTAGGTCGACTCAGCCTCAATTGAGTACCTAGTGTAGCGATGTGTAGTAAAATCAAAACAAAAAAAGTCGCAATCGGGAGGCAAAGTCGTTCACGCCATTCGCTGCTGCTGCTGCTGCTACTCGCTAACAGCACTTGCCCCAACAGTCTGCAAGAGGCTATACGGGGGATCTTTGCCTTCATAATAAAAAGTGTTTGGGTTAGATCGCGTTATTTATAAATGCATCGTAACCCTCCACCACCCGACACGACCAATCAGTTAAAAAAAAGTGTCACGTTGACAATTTCTCACAGATGTCCAGTAGTGACGGTTATCTGAACTGGTCCTGGGCCTCCCCTAGGTCGACTCAGCCTCAAATGAGTACCTGGGGCGGTGTGTAAACATCGCCACGAAGGGAGACAAAGGCGGCCGGGCGTGGTGCAGGCCACGCACCCCCTCGTGTGCCATTCCGGCCTTCATAGGGGCTCGCGAACAGCACTTGCCCCTACAGTCTGTTACCATAATCAACGTTTTTGGGTTTAGATCGCGTTATTTATAAATGTGTCGTAACCCTCCACCACCCGACACGGCCACTCAGCAAAAAAGTGTCACGTTGACAAAAAGACAAAATAGTTCACTACTTTAGCCCACCGGTGTGTTGAAGAGTGAATCCACAACATTTTACGGTTTTTTTAGTAGCACGACGTTTTGCTGGTAATTACATCCAGCATCATTTGGATGGACAATTTGCTTTCGTGTCGATTTAATAATGTCTAAGCCACAATCCTCTGGGATGGTAAGTTTTTGTACGCGTGTGTGTGTGTATACATTTGCACGTGTATTTATCATGATTACAAAATATCTACGTTGTGTACGGTTCGTACACTTGTATATGCGTGTGTTATGAGTTAATTGTCGTGCCATTATTTTTCTTCGAACGCATATTTGCATAGGATCCTTGTTAAAAATAGGTGGTTGCCCATCTGGAAGAAATACTTTGGAAGGATATGGTGTATCGATTGATAAGCGATACTGTGTATACACTCTGCATTATGTATACCGTCAAATACAAATGTCATGTATATAATAGGCGACGTTATGGGCAATGCCCCTGCTTAAAAGGGCCTTATGCTCGAAACGTCGTCTATTACACTGGTCAACAAAAACAATTCTGGCCTGGACTTTTGCAGCTGTTTTAGACTAATTTCAGGGTGCTGATTCCAAATCTGATCTCAGATTTGCTCTATCACATCTCATTTTTATGCTATCGGCATACCCCATTTTCATTGATTTTACCCGAAATTAACTCTGTCACTTATGATTGCAAGTTGTTGCGAGTAAGTGACTGCTTTAGTGTTAAAATATGGTGTTGTATTTTTAGGATAGTGTGTTTATAATATAATTTTATGTAGATATTCACTTTTATTTAATATTTTTCTTCTGCAGTTTTTATTGAAAATGCAATATTTGATATCTCAAAAACCTGATGTGATAGACAAAAACTGATGCCAGATTTGGAATCAGCACCCCCCAAAATTACCTTAAACCCGTTGGAATACCTTATGCCAGAAAAAGTGTGTTGACCAGTGTAATTATTTATTGCTTTATTCTCCAAAGGCCGCTGTGTTGTTATTGATGAGTGTGTTGAGTTCGCGTTTGTCAACTGCGCTTGCATGTGCTGCGTCCGTTGAAGCTCTCACATACGTACGTTGAACTTCTTTCGTACCGTACGTAGCCACACCGCGCTAATCGGAGGTGCGGGGGAAGGACGGACGCACACAAAAGAAATATCAGTTCCGAAAAAAACACGCAGCAGAAATTATCTGTCGCACCACCACCACCACCACCACCAAATGATCGAAGTAACAAAAATGAAATACGTTACACGAGAGAGAGAATGATGATGAAAAACAGTGATCGCCGCGGTGGCTAGGAGATGTTTCATTGCTTTCATGGCTTTATTTTGGTGATTTTCGAAAAGTTTTTTGGTTTGGCCATGTTTGTTTGTTGTAGTACAGAGTTAAGACTGATGGCCTTAATCTCAGTTGTCTTGTGGTTGTTGTTGTTTGACTTGCATCCCACTGGCATTTTTGCACACAGTGTTGGTGTGCGGTGCTTTTTCTGCAATATCTTGCTGTCTTTTTTGGATTTTCTGTTTGCACATAGTCACTTTAAGATGTTTTCTTGTTCATGTTTTTTGTTTGTTGCGGTTGCACCCGATTCAAGAGCCGAATGGCTCACAGGGCTATACCTAATAAATTAATTTGAACTTGAACCTGGCCTGGTATACAGGAGGTCGTGGGATCGATCCCGACCCTGACGATGCCTGCTGCTGTAGCTTTTGAGCTTGCGCGTCTCTCTCTCATCATCATCATCACGGTGGCTAAGAGATGTTGACTACCTCGCCTGGTATACAGAAGGTCGTGGGATCGATCCCGACCCTGACGATGTCTGCTGCTGTAACTTTTGAGCTTGCGCGTCTCTCTCTCATCATCATCAT